>NC_092338.1:350112500-350362500 GCF_046630445.1 Rutidosis leptorrhynchoides
TTGTTGACTTTCTAATTAAGGAAACTTTCCTAACTTATAAACTTTTCAAAAATAGAAACTTTCTAAAAATAGAAACTTTCCAAAAATAGAAACTTTCCAAAAATGGAAACCTGCTAAAATTAAAAACTTTCTAAAAATAGAAAGTGTGTGTCCTTACGCTGTTCCGATCAAACCAATGCATGCTGAGTATTGTTCTATGACTACTTGCAACATGTACAATAGCTATCATACTAAGACTTGACCTAAGTTAGTTATTTATATCGATCTGCTTTATTTATAGGTCGGCGTTGTGATCATACCTGATCACTGTACTCATTTGCTATTCGCTTAATTGTGTTGATTACTTCGTTACTATTAAGGTGAGTTATAGTCCCGTTTTTACATACTTTTCAAAGTATATTTTTGGGATGTGATTACATGCATTTTATTTCACGTTTAGACACAAGTGACAATTAAATTTAAATTATTCATTGTGAGTTGGACAAAAATATTCCCTAGTCTGGTAACTGTAATCATTGGTTTCTACCGGTGAATGCGAATCCTACGGATTGATCTATCAGGTTTGACAACCCCATTTCGAGCTAGTCGCGCTAGCAATTTATAATCGAAATGTTTAGTACTTCATATTTTATTGTAGATACATGATTGTTAAAGCAGAGGGGTATAAAATACTTATTAAATTTTAGCAGAAAATACTATTTAATACGATACAATTTTACACAAGATATTTATTTATTTATAGAATGGATATACTTAAACCTTGCTACAACACTTATAGGCAGTGTACCTAATCGTACAGTAGTGTAGTTTTTAGTAAGTCCGGTTCGTTCCACAGGGAAATCTTTAAACAAAGCTCAACGCTATATTAGTTTACTTTTATAAAAATACAAATATATATATAAGTAATATTATTATTATAAAGGGGGGTTTTTACCGTTTAATGACCGGTTTGTCGATTTTAAGACTTTAGTCGCAGTTAAAACCTAATGTAAAATATAAAATAAATACAAGACTTAAATTAAAGCGTAAAGTAAATAATGATAATGAAATTGCCAATAATAAAAATGCGATAAAATAAAATTGCAATAATTAAAAAGTACGATAATTAAAAGTGCGATTAAATAACAATAAATAAAAGTGCGATAATTAGAAGTGCAATTAAATATAAAATAAAGGAAATTAAATATGAAATAAAAGAATTATGCTTATTTAAACTTCCGTAATCATGATGTTTGACGTGTTGATTTTAGTTTTATGCCCATGGGTTAATTGTCCTTTGTCCTGGATTATTTAATATGTCCGTCTGGTTTTTGTCCATAACAGTCCATCAGTCATAAATATAAAGTGCGAGTGTCCTCATCAAATTATTATTATACCCGAAGTTAAATATTCCAACTAATTGGGGATTCGAATTGTAACAAGGTTTTAATACTTTGTTTAATGAATACACCAGGTTATCGACTGCGTGTAAAGCAAGGTTTTACTACTTTGTTAACAATTACACCAATTACCCTTGAATGTAATTTCACCCCTGTTTTAATTATTCTAGTGGCTATTAATCCATTCCCGTGTCCGGTTAAATGAACGATTATTCGTACATATAAATACCCCGCCCATCGTGTCCGATCGAGTGTATATGGTAATTTATAGGGACGCCCAATTGTAAATCTTTATATTAACATTAACAAACTTTCATTTAGTTAAACAAATATAAAGCCCATTAATAGCCCATAGTCTAATTTCCACAAGTGTCGTTCTTTTGTCCAAACCCCAATTATGGTACAAAGCCCATTTACCCAATTTTAGTAATTAGCCCAACATCATGATTACTTCGTTTTAAATAAGCATAATAATAACTTAGCTACGAGACATTAATATAAAAAGGTTGAACATAACTTACAATGATTAAAAATTGCGTAGCGTTACACGGACAGAATTTCGACTTACACCCTTACAACATTCGCTAACATACCCTTATTATTAGAATTAAAATTAAAATTAAAATTAAAATTATATATATATATATATATAAGTTTTACGTATGAAGAGGAAGAAAAAAGATGATATATTTTGATCAGAATTCGGTTGGCTTTATAGCCAGAGTTGAAAATTGGGGCTCCGCGACTCGCGGCAAAATGCTCTTCAAACTCCGCGAGTCGCGGAGATAGTATTTACAGCTCAGTCCTTGGAGTTTTCTCTGCCGACGGTTTTTAATATATATATATAATATATATATAATTAATATAATTAATTATATATTATATTATATTTATATACATAGTTAACTTGTAATTTTTAGTCCGTTGCGTCGAGCGTTAAGAGTTGACTCTGGTCCCGGTTCCGGATTTTCGAACGTCCTTGCGTACAATTTAATATCTTGTACTTTGCGTTTTGAATCTTGTACTTTTGTAATTTCGAGACGTTTCTTATCAATAATTGGAACCTTTTTGATTGTCTTTTGTACTTTTGAGCTTTTTGGTCGTTTGCGTCTTCAATTCGTCGAATCTGTCTTTTGTCTTCACCTTTTATTATTTAAACGAATATCACTTGTAAATAGAACAATTGCAACTAAAAGCTTGTCTTTCTTGAGGAATAATGCTATGAAATATATGTTCGTTTTTAGCATTATCAAATATTCCCACACTTGAGCGTTGCTTGTCCTCAAGCAATATTGTCTTGAAATACTAGAATCACTTCTTTATTCTTCACACTTTGTACATCAGTGATTTCTATACGGCGGTATAAACAATGGTAGTAACGATATGGTTTACAGTCCCACATGACTATAAAAATTTAGATCCATTAAGGAAATTGGATCTTTATGAAAACATTTGATCTTTTGAAATCTAGTTTTTACCCTAGATAAGTTTTCCGGAATAACCCTTTACCGGTGTTTGCAAAATATTTTTGTGGGTTTGGTGGGTTTCAGATTTGAAAATTTTAGCTCAAAACTTGCGGTTTTGTGTCACCCACTTGCTAACCTTGTATTTGGAAAGCAACACGTCCAGTTTACTTGTCCCGTATATTACCTTTCGGTAAACTACCGTCCGGTTGAAAGGAAAGCGTTGAACAAGCAACTGTTTAAGGCAATGTCTCGTGACATGCTTTTGATTATGGTCTATAACGTGTCGGACGCAATTACTATCCTTGGTAGGAGCAATAGTAAAGCTCATCCTTATAATTTTTCGGTATGGCACAAGGTCCTGTCTTTGACCACTATGCAACCACCGTTCTTACGGTTGACACCCGATTTAGTTCAGGTGACCTAATGAATTCCAGGTGTATTCCTAGGATTTTACGTTCAATGGTAATGAACGCATTGAAAATAGGGTTTTCAGAAAACAAATCGGTTTGTAATTTTGATCAAAATATTTTCTCGTTCAAGCTCGAGTTTAGATATCATTGAATTCCATGAGTTTGTAATTCTCAATCTTTAAGGTCAATCTCTAGGATTGAGTAATATCAGTCTTAAAAGCTGATTTTTAATCTTTAAGGAGATTATCCTTTCTGGGGATCTGATTCATTAGTCTTATCCAGCTAATTTGCATGGTGCCCCCCCATTGTACGAGATAAATCCTTCTCATGGTTAGGATAAATCTGACCACTTGGCGACCCTGTTTAATGCTGAGGTCCGTGGATTTCCTGCTGATTTTAGTGATGACTTTTCTAGATTTTTCGTCAACCTACAGCTGGTCTGGACGACAACTTCATGACCTAAATCAAGAAGCGCGTGTCTTTTTCGGAAGACTTTACTTCCTTTTAATGATGGAATTGATTCATCGTGTAGATCCATCTTTTCTTTTCTTTCATCGGGTAAAACAGTTTAGTTTAGTACAAAGCAAAAGTATTTTCAGTTATTTGTTACAGATATATGTGACATATGTTTAAAATAACTTGGTAAATTTTCCCACACTTGGCTTTTTATTTTTCTTTTTATCGTCCTCTATTCCATTTTAAATGAATTTTAACATTTTAGTTTGTTTCTCAATTTATGTCCTTTCCGAGGTAACAATAATTTCGGTGTTAAAACCTAGTTTTATCGTTCATAAATATGTATAAACATGATTTTGAGTTCATTTAATTGAAAATTTTGAAAAATTTTACTAGAATTGGGTAGTCAGTATATAAGACTAGGGCTGTTCTTTATTATCAGAGAGCACTAGATTCTAATACAACTACTGCTTTACTAGTATTTTTAATGGTAACCAAGTGTTTAATATAAAAATTTTAAAATCCGAAAGAATTTAACCCCTTCCCACACTTAAGATCTTGCAATGCCCTCATTTGCAAGAAATCAGTAACAATTTAAATTATTGAGGGTGATTTGTGTGAAAATGATTAAATTTTTACCAAAGTTTCCAAATATATTGGCGTTTGTTTGCTAAATGATAAATGGTGCACATCATTTGTTCATTCCGTCTTGTTGTTATTTCACATATATTTTGCATCTTGTCGTCAAAATTAGTTGCTTTTGCTGAACTTAATGCCAGTCTTTGAAAATGCGTTGTTTTACCCTGTTGTGTACATAAGATAAACTGCAAACATATATACATATTTTTGAAGTTTGGTATATTACCCCACGTTCAAAAATTATTAAAATCTAAGAATAAAAGTTAGATAATTATAAAAATGATTACAATATTAACAAAAATATTAAATGTATCAATAATTACAAATTACAAAATAAAAAAAAATAATAATAAGTAAACTAAGGATGATATTGGTACCAATAGGGGTTCCAGGCATAACCATAAGTGCTATAGAATGCTTCGGCAGGGTCATACGTAGGATATGGTGGCTGCATCTCTATCGACCAAGGAGGGAAGACGGGTTTCGGTGTAGGAATATAGTTTCTACCTATATGTTGGCAATGCGCTATGATCTGGTTCTGATGAACTTGCCAATCTTCAAATGCTCTCTGTCTAGCATTTTCGTATTCCTGAGAAGCTATAAACCTATGCATTTCTTGCATCTCATTCCCCCCTCCTACATTACCTTGCTCCTGGTTTCTCTCCACCTGTGGATGTCTACCATGGTATCGTACTGCGGCGTTATTTCGCCGCTTCAAAACTTTCGCACCATGGTATACATTTAAACCTATAGTGTCGCGGGGTTCCGACTCTTCTAGTAATAATCTCCCCCGACTTATATCCACACCGAGATATTCACCAATCAAAGTAATAAAAATACCACCTCCTATTATGCTATGTGGTCGCATCCCCCGAACCATAGCTGATAAATAATAACCCACACAATATGGTATACTTACAGCGCTCTGTGGGTCTCGAATACACATATGGTAAAACAAATCTTGTTCATTTACCTTTTCTTTGTTTTTACCCCTTTGTGTAATCGAATTAGCTAAAAACCTATGTATTACTCTTAATTCGGCTCTATCTATATCCAAATAAGAGTAGTTTCCCCCTTTGAAACGGTGATGGCTTGTCATTTGACTCCACACACCGTGTGTATCAAAATTCTCATCTATCTTTCTACCGTTTAGTATCAATCCTCTACAATCGGCAGACGCTAACTCCTCAGGCGTATATATACGTAAAGCCTGAGCCATGTCCAGTAAAGACATGTGGCGCATCGAACCGCCTAACAAAAATCTAATAAAAGAACGATCGGTTAAACTAGCTACCCGATCATTCAACTCTATACTACATAACAACTCTTCACACCATACTTTATATACAGGTCTGCGTATGGTGAATAAACATATCCAGTCATTAAAAGAAGAATTACCATACCTCTGTACTAGTAATTCCCTAATTGGCCCGGCCAATTCTACAGCTTCTAAGGGTCCCCATTCTATGACCCTCGGTACCTCAACAACCTTGGAATGAAGAGTATGCAAACCCCGTTGATATTTTGGATAATCTATCCAAAGTCTGTCAAATCTCAGGTTCGGGTGCAACTCTTCCAAATGCATATCGGAAAAGGTCATGACTGGATGAGGTACATCCTGCTTGTAGTAGTTATCTACCTCCTGTTGTTCCAAATTCTCAGCAGGAGCATTGCGGGCTTGGGATGAAGATTCACCCCTTTCATTCGTTTTTCTTGAGTAATTCTTAGATATCATCCTTCTCAACATGATTTTAGCAAAAAATTTGGTGATTAACGGTTAAAAATTGGGATTTTTGGGGGTGATTTTCGGGTTTTTTCGGGTGCAGTTTCGCAGTATTTTTGCTGTGTTTTGTGTGGGAGAGTGAACTGATCGTTCAGCTCTTTATATTTTTTTTCTGTAATTTGGTCCCTCCGCGAGTCGCGGAGGTTTTGCACCTCAAACTCCGCGAGTCGCGGAGTTTGCTCTTTTTTTTTTTTTTTTTTTTTTTTTTTTTTTATAATCTTTAACTTATAAAACAATTAAGAAATTAATTTTAAAATTTTGTTTCCCTTGTTATTTAGGACGAGGTCGTTTCGGATCGATGTCCTAGTCCGTCCTTCGACAAAATTTTAAAATTTGTCTTTTTGTAGCGATTGTTTTAAAAGCTAAGATTTTTGGGTTTTTTAATGTTTTTGGCATACTTTAAATCAATAAGATTAAAAATAATGATAATAAAAGTTCTCGTCCCTCCCTCGGGTAAAGCAATTTCGGTTCAAAGACCTAGTCTTCAACTTACGACGAATTTTAAAAATCATATTCTTAACTTAATGAGATAAAGTAAATTTTTGTTTTTAAATTCACACAACATAAATATAAAATTCAAAATTAATATTAAAAATTCACACCAAACTCAAAATTTGAAATGCATAAAATTAAAAATTCATATTTTAAAAATTAAAAGTTCACACCAAACTTAATTTAAAAATTTATAAATTCATATCAAACTTATATTAATTTTTCAAATATTTACAATTTTAAATATATTGTTTTTACAAAGTTTACAATATTAATTTAAGATTTAAATATTAATTTTAAAAACATGGTAAAAATAAAATTAAAAATCTTTTTGTCTTTTTATCCCACTTTAATCAATCAAATATTATCAAAAATATGCGCCCCTCTTTTCGGTAAAGTAATTTCGGTTCCAAGACCTAATTTAACTCATGACGAATTTTTGAAATATTTTGGGTTGATTGATTAAAGATATTTATACCTTAAGAATAAACGTTAAATTTCGCAGTGATGTAATAAATTTTTGAATGATATCAATAATTTCGGTCGCCAAACCTAATTTTATTCAATACCAATTTAATACTTTTTAGCGAACAAATTAGCGTTTATTATCAAAAGGTTAAAAATAAAAATAAAAATAAAAACTGTACAGACATACCTGTGAAATAGATTTCTTAGTTATATGATCTATTCCATTCATAAGATAGTCGGTTTAATTGGTTTTCCATGGCTCCAAAGGCGTAACCTCGAGCATTCAGTGTCTTTTCTTCTAAACATATGAACGGTCCGTCTCTGCATAAAGTAACAAATTCGGTATTTGAATAGGTTTGATTATTTGAACATTTACCTCCATGTGACCATTTTCCGCATTTGTGACATCGTTCTAGGTGTCGTGCTCTTCTTTTCGCTGCGGATTTTGATTTTCCTTTACCAAATTGTAACTTATTATCTTCGCATCTGGATCCTTTTCTAACTCCGTCCATTCTTTCTCTGATTACTGATACTAATTCACTCGGTAGTATGTCATTATTACGTTTAGTGATCAAAGCGTGTAGCATTAGACCATGGTTTAGTTCACAGGCAGTCTTCATTTTGTAAAAACCTAAAAAAAAATAAAAATTCAGAATGGGGGGAGAAGACTAGTTCTTTAGGGTCTGCTAGGGAAAGACCATACGTGTTCCATTTTCGAGAACTACACGAAAACAGACAATCTAACTCTAACAGAAATACATATTATCCTTTAAAGACTTGATTCTCCCCACACTTAGTTAGCTGTGGTGTCGAAATTGTGATTAACTTCGTTGTCGACTTCCATCGGACCATGTATGTAATGTTTAACTCTGTGACCATTAACTTTAAATTCATTCCCATTTGAATTTATCAATTCTATCGTTCCGTATGGGAAAACTCTTTTGATTATGAATGGTCCAGACCATCTTGATTTCAATTTTCCAGGAAATAGCTTGAATCGTGAATTGAAAAGAAGAACTCTGTCTCCTTCTTTGAATTCTTTTGAACTTCTGATTCTTTTATCATGCCATTTCTTCGTTCTTTCTTTATAGATTAACGAATTTTCGTATGCTTCATGTCTTAATTCTTCTAATTCGTTTAGTTGACTTAATCGTAGACGTCCGGCTTCATGTAAATCAAGATTACATGTTTTCAAAGCCCAAAATGCTTTGTGTTCAATTTCTACTGGAAGATGACATGCTTTTCCATAAACAAGTCTAAAAGGTGTGGTTCCAATTGGAGTTTTGTAGGCTGTTCTAAAAGCCCAGAGTGCATCCTCCAATTTAATGGACCATTCCTTCGGATTTGATCCTACGGTTTTCTCTAGAATACGTTTTAAAGCTCGGTTGGTATTTTCAACTTGTCCACTTGTTTGTGGATGATATGCGGTGGAGATTTTATGAGTTACTCCATATCTTTTAAGAACTTTCTCAAGTTGATTATTACAGAAATGAGTACCCCGATCACTTATTAAAGCTTTTGGTGTTCCAAACCTTGCAAAAAGACGTTTTAAAAAATTGACTACAACTCGTGCATCGTTAGTTGGGAGAGCTTGTGCTTCCGCCCATTTAGATACATAATCAATGGCTACGAGTATATATAGATTATTATGATATTTTGGAAATGGACCCATAAAGTCAATACCCCAAATGTCAAATACTTCACATACTTGGATGACATTTTGTGGCATTTCATCACGTTGACTTATTTTTCCGGTCCTTTGACATGCATCACAGGATTTGCAAAGAAGGTGTGCGTCTTTGTAAATTGTAGGCCAATAGAATCCAGCTTCATAAACTTTTCTTGCTGTTAGTTGAGGCCCATAATGCCCTCCTGTTGGTCCTGTGTGACAATGGTTTAAAATTTTACTAGCTTCATCTCCAAATACACATCGGCGTATTATTCCATCGGGACAACTTTTAAACAGATGTGGATCTTCCCAGAAATAGTGTTTTATATCACTGAAGAATTTCTTTCGTCTTTGGTATGATAATCCTTTTTCAAGGAATCCACAAACTAAGTAGTTTGCATAGTCTGCAAACCATGGGATTTCTTTATAATCTATCTTCAATAGATATTCATCAGGAAAGTTGTCTTGTATGGCCGATTCATTTAGAACTTCTAATTTGGGATTTTCAAGACGAGAAAGATGATCAGCGGCGAGATTTTCTGCTCCTCTTTTATCTCGGATTTCAATATCAAACTCTTGTAAGAGTAAGATCCAACGGATTAATCTTGGTTTAGCATCTTGTTTTGAAAATAGGTATCTAAGAGCAGAATGGTCGGTATAGACCACCGTTTTTGCTAGAACGAGATATGATCGAAATTTGTCAAAAGCAAAGACAATAGCAAGGAGTTCTTTTTCAGTAGTTGTATAGTTCGTTTGTGCTCCTTGTAATGTCTTACTAGCATAATATATAGGTTGAAATCGTTTTTCAATCCTTTGTCCTAAAACGGCTCCCATTGCAAAATCACTTGCATCGCACATTAGTTCAAATGGTAGATTCCAATTTGGTGTTATCATGATCGGCGCATTAGTGAGTTTTTCTTTAAGAATATTAAAAGATTTGATACACTCATCTGAAAAGATGAATGGCGCATCCTTTTCTATGAGTTTATTCATAGGAGTGGCAATTTTAGAAAAATCTTTTATGAAACGTCGGTAAAAACCGGCATGCCCTAGAAAACTCCTAACTCCTCTAACATTGGTGGGATGTGGAAGTTTAGCAATTACATCTACTTTAGCTCTATCCACTTCAATTCCTTCTTTTGAAATTTTATGTCCAAGAACGATGCCTTCTTTAACCATGAAATGGCATTTCTCCCAATTAAGTACTAGATTTGATTTTTCGCATCTAATTAGCATTCGTTCCAGATTAACTAGACATGATTTAAATGTATCACCGAAGACTGAAAAGTCATCCATGAATACTTCCATGCATTCTTCTATCATGTCATGAAAAATCGCCATCATACACCTTTGAAAGGTTGCAGGGGCGTTACAAAGTCCAAATGGCATTCTTTTGTAAGCAAAAGTACCATAAGGGCACGTGAATGTGGTTTTCTCTTGATCTTCGGGTGCTATTGGAATTTGAAAATATCCGGAAAATCCATCTAGAAAACAATAGTAACTATTTCCGGCTAATCTTTCCAACATTTGATCTATGAAAGGTAAGGGAAAGTGATCTTTTCTGGTGGCGTCATTTAATTTTCTATAATCAATACATACACGCCATCCTGTTACAGTCCTAGTAGGAATAAGCTCATTTTTCTCATTTATAATGACAGTCATGCCACCCTTCTTAGGCACGCATTGAACTGGGCTTACCCATGGACTATCAGAGATTGGATAAATTAAACCTGCATCTAGCAGTTTAATAATCTCTTTCTTAACTACATCTTGCATATTAGGATTTAGTCTTCGTTGACGTTGCACATACGTTTTATGACCTTCTTCCATAAGGATTTTATGTGTGCAATACGAAGGACTTATTCCTTTAATATCATGAATCTTCCATGCAATGGCTGGTTTATGAGCTTTCAACACAGAAATGAGTTGTGATTTCTCATTTTCAGTAAGAGAAGACGATATTATTACAGGTAATTCAGATTCACCATGTAAATAAGCGTATTCCAAATGGTTTGGAAGTGGCTTTAACTCTAATTTCGGAGGTTCTTCTATCGATGATTTATATCGATATCTGTCTTCTTCTTTTAGCATTTGAATTTCTTCTGTTGTTGGTTCATATCCATTAGCTATAAGTGTAGCTAACATTTCAGCTTCATCAATTGGTTCATTACCTTCTCCTAAAGAACATTCTCCTGTTCCTTGTAATTCTGGAAATTCTTCTAACAATTCTGCATGTGCATCTATAGTTTGAATATAATAACATGTATCATCTGCAGATTGTGGTTGTTGCATTGCTCTATCAACTGAAAAGGTAACACTCTCATCCTCTATACTTAGGGTCAGTTTCTTACCGAACACGTCTATCATTGCTTTAGCCGTGTTTAAGAATGGTCTTCCTAATATGAGAGGAACTTGAGAATCTTCTTCCATGTCCAAAACAACAAAATCTACTGGAAATACTAAAGTACCAACTTTAACTAGCATGTTCTCCATTATCCCTCTAGGATATTTTATTGATCTATCGGCTAGTTGTATGCTTATTCTGGTTGGTTTTAATTCTCCAAGGTCTAGTTTAGCGTATAGTGAATACGGCATTAGATTTATACTAGCACCTAAGTCTGCCAATGCTTCTATTGAACTAAGACTACCCAGAAAACATGGAATTGTGAAACTTCCTGGATCAGATAGTTTTTCTGGTATCTTATTCAACAGCACTGCTGAACAATTAGCATTCATAGTGACAGCCGAGAGTTCTTCCATTTTCTTTCTATTCGTGATTAGATCTTTCAAGAATTTAGCATATCTTGGCATTCCTGAAATCACATCAATGAAAGGAAGATTTACATTTATCTGTTTAAACATATCCAAGAATTTGGATTGCTCGGCTTCAAGTTTTTCCTTCTTCATTTTACTCGGGTAAGGAAGTGGTGGTTGGTATGGTTTAACATAAGGTTTATCCTTAACTGTGTTATTTTCATTAACCTTTTCAACTACCGGTTCTTTTTCCTTATCTTGATCAGGTTGTGGTTCTTGTGGAGTAGGAATAGTTTAATCAGAAGTTACAGGTATTTCAGGTGGTTTAAGTGTTGTACCACTTCTTGTGGTAATGGCTTTAGCTGTTTCATTCCGGGGGTTAGCATTTGTATCACTAGGTAGACTTCCCGGTTTTCTTTCACCTATTAACCTTGCTAGGTTACTTACTTCTTGTTCCAGATTTTGAATAGAAGCTTGTTGATTTCTAAATGCTTGAGCATTTTGTTCATTGGTTTGTTTTTGAGATGTGAAAAACTGCGTTTGAGTTTCAACTAGCTTTGTCATAATATCTTCTAAATTCGGCTTTTTATCATCGGTTTGTTGTGGTGGTTTGTTTTGAAAATTCGGTCTTTGCTGGTTGTAAGTATTATTGGATACTTGTTGATTGCTAGGACCTTGTTGGTTATTGTATGGAATATTTCGGTTATAATTCTGGTTTTGATTGTAAATCGGTCTTGGCGGTTGATAATTATTCTGATAATTATTTCCAGGCCTTTGGTTTATGTATGAAATATTCTCTCTTTGTTCCATTGTTAATTCAATACTGAGACAATCTTTTGTCAAATGTGGTCCTCCACACTGCTCACAACTAATTCGTATAGCATGAATATCTTTAGTCATCTTTTCCATTCGTCTCTCGAAAGCATCTATCTTTGCCGAAATGGAATCTAAGTCATGGCTAGAATCGGCTCTAGCTGCTTTAGATGATCTAATGATATCTTTTTCTTGGTGCCACTCATGTGAGTGGGAAGCAGTATTATCAATAATTTTGTAAGCATCAGTTTCGGTTTTCTTCATAATAGAACCACCAGCTGCTATATCTATGTCTTTTCTTGTAGTGATGTCGCATCCTTAGTAGAATATTTGTACTATTTGGCAGGTGTCTAAACCATGTTGCGGACATCCTCTTAACAACTTTCCATATCTTGTCCACGCCTCATATAGAGTTTCATTTGGTTTCTGTGTGAACGTAACAATTTCTGCTTGAAGTCTTACGGCTTTAGATGCAGGAAAGAATTGTTTAAGAAATTTGTCAATTAAAACGTCCCATGTATCAATCGCCCCTTCAGGTAACGATTCCAACCAATCTTTGGCTTCTCCCTTTAAAGTCCAGGGAAATAACATGAGATATATCTGTTCATCCTCCACTTCTCGGATTTTAAATAGTGTGCAGATCCTATTAAAGGTACGTAGATGTTCATTTGGATCTTCCTTCGGCGCACCACTAAATTGGCATTGATTAGTCACCATGTGTAGAATTTGTCCTTTGATTTCATAATCTGGCGCATTAATGTCTGGATGAGTAATTGCGTGACCTTGGCCAGTGCGTTTAGCTCTCATTCGGTCTTCCATACTTAAAGGTTCCAGATTCTCCATAATTGAATTTGTTGAATCGGTATCACTAGATGCTTCAGATTTAATGGTTCGTTCCTCAACAATCTCTGTTTGAATGATTGGTGGTTCCGGAGGAAAGTTTAATGGTTCAGGATCTACGAACCGTTCCTGAATATTCTCTGGATTCTCAATTGTGAGGTTGGGTTCAAAAAATGGATTATCGGAAATTTGAACTGAAGTACTTGGTCGACTGGATGACGATTCTAAAGAAAAATCAACGGCGGTTATATTTGTTAAACGTCTTGATCTAGTTACAGGTGGTGAACGTACAAAAGGTGGTGAACGTCTTGCTCGGTGCATTCACTGAATATCCTATTAGTTTTTAAAAGGAAAGAAAAATTATAATAAGTTATCCAATCAATAGACTTTTCTGATTTTGCCCACGTTTCGAATAGCCAAAAGATGCAGCAGAGGGGCAGGATTTGTTTGGTCTCAATATAATTGAGGACTGTTTGGCTCCAATAACCCGGTCCACGTACAAATCCAACTATTACTACGAACCAGAAAATTTTGATGTCTATCAATTTAACTACTCAAAATAAATTTTCGTAATTTTAAGAAATTTAGATAAGAAGTAGAAAAAATTCTAAGTCCTAAAAACTAGAATAGCGAGAAATAAGAGAGAAAAAGAGTTCGTCGCAAAAGGTCGAAAAAGAAAAATGGTTGAAAAATAAAAGGTGACGGAAAAATAAAAGAAACTTATAAAAACTTAAAAATACTTAACTAATTTAACCTTATTACTACAACTAACTTAAAATTATAATCGCAAATTGATATTACTAATTGGAATGATAATTGGTACATAATAAAAGGTGTCTAAAAATATTAAAGCTTACAAGGAAAAACTAAATCCCAAATGGAAATAACTTAAAAAGAAACTAAAACTTAAAAAGGCGTCGCAAAATTCTAAAGCACCTAAATCTTAGTCTAAAGAAAAAGCACTTAAGGAATTCTACGGCAAAGCCTAAAAATCTAGGAGTAAAAATAACTATAGCAAAAACTAAGTTTAAAATTAAATATGAGCTAAAAATACAAAAAATTACACTACAACGATTAAAAAGGGACAAAATATAAAAATATATAAAAAGTTGTAAAAAGTACAATTTTTATAAAAATATTATTTTTATATTATTTATTTTATAAAACTATTAATTTTACAATTTTATAAAAGTAATTTAACTAAAATATATAAATAAAAAGTAAAAAGTAAAAATAAAACTAAAACTAATAATAATAATAATAATTAGGTTAAATAATAATTATAATTAATAATATCCCGTAATTAATGCAGTTTTAGGGCATCTGTTCGCGTGTCAGACAAGCTCCGCGAGTCGCGGCAATTAAAGAAGAAAACCCCGCGAGTCGCGGGGTTCAGAATTTCAGCTGACAGGTTTGAAATTTTACGCGTTTTCTTTATTTTTTTTTTTTTTATGTTTTCTGTTTTTTAAATAAATAAAAGATTTTAAAATAAAACTTATATTTTTATAAACTAAAATAGAAATAAAGAAACTTATAAAACTTAAATATTTAACAAAATCTTAAAAATACATATATTTTTGTTTTTCTTTTTATATTTTTCGAATATTTAAAACGTATTTTTACAAAAACGACTTTTAATAAAAGTAACTAAAAATCTTTTTTTTTTTATATTAGCGTTGCGCTTCCGGCTTTTAAGATAGATTCCCCGGCAGCGGCGCCAAAAATACTTGATGTTATGCGAGGTGTATATAAAATAGTTATTAAATTTTAGCAGAAAATACTATTTAATACGATACAATTTTACACAAGATATTTATTTATTTATAGAATGGATATACTTAAACCTTGCTACAACACTTATAGGCAGTGTACCTAATCGTACAGTAGTGTAGTTTTTAGTAAGTCCGGTTCGTTCCACAGGGAAATCTTTAAACAAAGCTCAACGCTATATTAGTTTACTTTTATAAAAATACAAATATATATATAAGTAATATTATTATTATAAAGGGGGGTTTTTACCGTTTAATGACCGGTTTGTCAATTTTAAGACTTTAGTCGCAGTTAAAACCTAATGTAAAATATAAAATAAATACAAGACTTAAATTAAAGCGTAAAGTAAATAATGATAATGAAATTGCCAATAATAAAAATGCGATAAAATAAAATTGCGATAATTAAAAAGTACAATAATTAAAAGTGCGATTAAATAACAATAAATAAAAGTGCGATAATTAGAAGTGCAATTAAATATAAAATAAAGGAAATTAAATATGAAATAAAAGAATTATGCTTATTTAAACTTCCGTAATCATGATGTTTGACGTGTTGATTTTAGTTTTATGCCCATGGGTTAATTGTCCTTTGTCCTGGATTATTTAATATGTCCGTCTGGTTTTTGTCCATAACAGTCCATCAGTCATAAATATAAAGTGCGAGTGTCCTCATCAAATTATTATTATACCCGAAGTTAAATATTCCAACTAATTGGGGATTCGAATTGTAACAAGGTTTTAATACTTTGTTTAATGAATACACCAGGTTATCGACTGCGTGTAAACCAAGGTTTTACTACTTTGTTAACAATTACACCAATTACCCTTGAATGTAATTTCACCCCTGTTTTAATTATTCTAGTGGCTATTAATCCATTCCCGTGTCCGGTTAAATGAACGATTATTCGTACATATAAATACCCCGCCCATCGTGTCCGATCGAGTGTATATGGTAATTTATAGGGACGCCCAATTGTAAATCTTTATATTAACATTAACAAACTTTCATTTAGTTAAACAAATATAAAGCCCATTAATAGCCCATAGTCTAATTTCCACAAGTGTCGTTCTTTTGTCCAAACCCCAATTATGGTACAAAGCCCATTTACCCAATTTTAGTAATTAGCCCAACATCATGATTACTTCGTTTTAAATAAGCATAATAATAACTTAGCTACGAGACATTAATATAAAAAGGTTGAACATAACTTACAATGATTAAAAATAGCGTAGCGTTACACGGACAGAATTTCGACTTACACCCTTACAACATTCGCTAACATACCCTTATTATTAGAATTAAAATTAAAATTAAAATATAAATTATATATATATATATAAGTTTTACGTATGAAGAGGAAGAAAAAAGATGATATATTTTGATCAGAATTCGGTTGGCTTTATAGCCAGAGTTGAAAATTGGGGCTCCGCGACTCGCGGCAAAATGCTCTTCAAACTCCGCGAGTCGCGGAGATAGTATTTACAGCTCAGTCCTTGGAGTTTTCTCTGCCGACGGTTTTTAATATATATATATATAATATATATATAATTAATATAATTAATTATATATTATATTATATTTATATACATAGTTAACTTGTAATTTTTAGTCCGTTGCGTCGAGCGTTAAGAGTTGACTCTGGTCCCGGTTCCGGATTTTCGAACGTCCTTGCGTACAATTTAATATCTTGTACTTTGCGTTTTGAATCTTGTACTTTTGTAATTTCGAGACGTTTCTTATCAATAATTGGAACCTTTTTGATTGTCTTTTGTACTTTTGAGCTTTTTGGTCGTTTGCGTCTTCAATTCGTCGAATCTGTCTTTTGTCTTCACCTTTTATTATTTAAACGAATATCACTTGTAAATAGAACAATTGCAACTAAAAGCTTGTCTTTCTTGAGGAATAATGCTATGAAATATATGTTCGTTTTTAGCATTATCAATACACTGTCCAGTGTATATTATTATTGTGTTTGGCAAGGGTAAATAAAGGGTGAAGTGGTTACTAGGTGGCTCATTGATAATGGAATAATGTTTAATGTTTTCTAACATTTTAAATCTTGTGGTCTAAAGTTTATTCATTTATTTAAACCTATAATTCACTCAACCTTTGTGTTGACAGTTTACTAGCATGTTTTCACAGGTACTTGAATTTATGTGATGCTTCCGCTGTGTTTAGAAGAGTCTGCATGCATTTGGGCAGATGTTAATGAAACAATTTATGAAACTTAAGCTTGCATTCTATTTTTGGATAATTTAAAATTTGTGGGTTTGTTGACAATGTTTTATGTCAACTTTGGTTAATTAATATGTTGGGTTATTTTTAAACTACATATTTTGGTATGCTTTCCTTTTTGGGAAACTTTTGAAATAAAAGAATGCAATGTCTTTTGTTAAATTCATTTAAGCTCGATCAAGCTGTGGGACCAAGTGACGGAGCCGTTAAGAGTTTTGAGGGGGCCATCACAGTTGATATCAGAGCTCTGGTTGTAGGGAACTAGGCGGTCTTAATGTGGTTAACCCGTGGTTCTTAGGTTGCATTAGAGTCTAGTCTACAGCCCGACCCTTTTGCTATAGCATTATTATGCATTTCATTTCGTATGAGATATATCATAAGCATTTATTTCTATTTTGTATATGGTTTGTGGTTTTACTGTTTGCAGATGTCGACTTCGAGTAACAACTCCGTTCGTGCTCCTGCTCCTTCGGATGCTGAAAGACGCCGTGCTGATCAACCTTTGATCGATGATCCCGTTCACTACTACTTTTCCACCCTAACTCACATGAACAGAGCTTACACCGACAAGATGCGTATTAAAGCTCTTAGTGATTGTATGCGTACTTTGCCACATAACGAGATGATGGACCAGATTCGAGCTAGTATGGATTCGTTTGTTAGCTTCAAGAATAATGTGGGGTTCGAGAATCGTAAGCGTAACCGTGAAGTTGACGCAAAGTTCGAGGCTCTAGAGAGCACAGTTCGTGGTTTGAAGGCAGAGTTGGAAGAAGTGAAAGGAAAGTTGCGGAAGTATGAGCCTCCTGCCGAGACTCATGCCGGCCCAGCTTATCACACCCGCTCTAAGCAGATGTGATATGATGATTCATGATTGATTACTTATTTCATAAGACTTAATGTCCTTTCATACATACATTTTTGGATTATGTACGGCGTTTTGCCGAGGATTTTATTAAGATTTTGTATGGGATGTTTTTCATTATGTATGGATGGTTATTTTTATGACATCTATTATCATTATCACATTTTATTTCTGATGTTGTGACTCTTGGCATGTTATATTATGCGTAATGTAGATCATGTATGTTAGGTGCTATGTATGTTGTATGATGTTATCATAAAATATGTATGCATGTGGTGGTTATTTCTATAACAATCATAACTGTCATGTTATTACTCATAGTGGTTACTGACTATTATTTTAATGGTTAATCTTTTCGTGTTCGATCTATTCCTTTATAACACTGGTATTATTCTTAGTACTAACGGTTGTGTTATTCTGTTTTGAAGATCATGCCTCCTAGAGAGTTCAACGAAGCCCGTATGCAACGACTTATCACCGAAGGGATAGCTGCTGCTATGGCAGCAAATGCAAATGCTAATGCTAATGTAAATAACAACAATCAGGTGGGATGCTCCCACAAAACGTTCATGGCAAGTCGTCCACAGGAATTCAATGGTACGGAAGGACCCATAGGACTTACCCGCTGGTTCGAGAAAATTGAGTCTATTTTCAGGGTTAGCCTAGTCCGAGAGGAGGACAAGGTTAGTTTTGCTAGCTGCACTCTTAAGGATAGTGCATTGACCTGGTGGAACAACTTGGTTAATAGTTTGGGAAATGATGTGGCTTATGGTTTAACTTGGAATAATTTCAAAGAAAGAATGATCACCCGCTATCGTCCCCGGGGTGAGCTTAAGAAGCTAGAGGTTGAACTTAAGAATTTGAAAATGAAGGGCACCGAATTAGATGCCTACGAGCAAAGGTTCTTTGAGTTGACTCTGTTGTGTCCTAATGTTTATGCGGATGAGAATCTTAAGATTGAAGCTTAAATCGATGGATTATCTGAGAAAATCGAGCATGGGGTCGATTCTAGTGAGCCCCAGACAATTGAGGCTGTGATGTCTATGGCTCATAAGTTGAATGATAAGATCTTGAGAAGAAGCAAGGCTGCTGTAACCGAACCCAGTGAAAAGACTGTTAAGAAAGCTGATAATGGGAAGAGAAAGTGAAATAATAACCGCAATTAAAGCCAAAGTCAGCAGAAAAAGCAGGATACTTCTGGTTCAAATAACCACAGTCAGCGTGTGTATCCTCGATGTTACAAGGCTCATGATGGTTACTGTACCGTTACTTGCAAGAGGTGTTCCAAATAGGGACACATTGCTAAGGATTGTACGGTGCTTCTGCCGGGTTCTGCTACTCCTACTGCAGGTGGTAATAATGGTAATAATGCTGGTAATAGAGGTGGGAATGGTAATGGTAATGGAAAGTCGAATAATAGTGGTAATCAGAGAGTTTGTTACGAGTGTGGGAAGCCGGGGCATTTCCATGATGCCTGTCCTAACAAGAAGACTGCAGAGACTGCACGTGGTAGAGCGTTCAACATTAACGCCAGGTATGCTGAGGAAGATCCTAAACTTGTTACGGGTACGTTCTCGGTCAACAATTTATCGGTTTATGTACTATTTGATTCAGGGGCTGATTTGAGTTTTGTGTCGAGTAAATTAAGTCCAAAAATCAAAACACCGTTAACTCCTTTAGACAATACTTATGTTGTTGAAATAGCTAATGGTAAAGTGCTTACTGTTAAGACTGTGCATCGTAAATGTAACATTAGTTTGGCTGGTAGAGATTTTGAGGTAGATTTGATACCGATTGAACTTGGTAGTTTTGACATTGTTATTGGGATGGATTGGTTATCTGTGAATCGTGCTGAGTTTGTGTGTTATGATAAAGCTATTCGTATTAATAATGTGGTTGGAGAGCCGCTGATGGTTTTTGGAGATAAGAAATGCCGACAGTTAATTCTTATTAGCTGTTTGAAAGTTCTTAAACATCTTCGCAAGGGCTGTCATGCTATTCTAGCCCATCTTGTTGATTCCGAAAAAGAAACGAAGAGCGTTGGAGATGTTTATATTGTTAGAGATTTTCCTGAGGTATTTCCCGAAGATTTACCTGGCCTTCCGCCGTAACGCGTGGTAGAATTTCAAATTGATCTTGTTCCCGGTGCTGCTCCTGTAGCACGTGCTCCTTATCATCTTGCGCCTTCCGAACCCCAAGAATTGGTAAGTCAACTCCGTGAGTTGTTGGACAAAGGTTTCATTCGTCCTAGTTCGTCCCCTTGGGGAGCTCCTGTTCTGTTTGTTAAGAAGAAGGATGGTTCTTTCCATTTGTGCATTGATTATCGTGAGTTGAATAAGCTTACTATTAAAAATCGATACCCTCTTCTGATAATTGATGATCTGTTCGATCAGCTTCAGGGTTCATCTGTTTATTCAAAAATCGATCTTCGTTCCGGCTATCATCAGTTGCGTGTTAACGAATCTGATGTTTCGAAAACTGCTTTTCGCACCCGTTACGGTCACTTTGAGTTTCTTGTTATGCCGTTCGGATTGAAAAATGCACCTGCTATGTTCATGGACCTCATGAACCGTGTGTGTAGACCCTATCTGGACAAGTTCGTTATTGTGTTCATCGATGACATCCTTATTTATTCGAAGAGTGATGAAGAACATTTGAAGTTAGTGCTTGATCTGTTAAGAAAATAAGTGTTGTACGCTAAGTTCTCTAAGTGTGCATTCTGGTTACGAGTAGTTCAATTCCTTGGATATATTGTTAGTAAACAAGGGATACAAGTTGATCCTGCTAAGATTGAGGCGATTAAAAGGTGGGAAACTCCGAAAACTCCTACTCAGATTCGTCAGTTCCTAGGATTAGCAGGTTACTATAGAAGGTTCATTCAAGATTTCTCTCGTATAGCGAAACCTCTGACTGCTTTAACGCACAAGGGGAAGAAGTATGAGTGGAAGGATGAACAAGAGACTGCTTTTCAGATTTTAAAGAAGAAGTTGACTACCGCTCCGATATTGTCACTGCCTGAGGGTAATGATGATTTTGTTGTCTATTTTGATGCTTCGCATCAAGGCTTTGGTTGTGTTTTGATGCAACAAAAGAAAGTTATTGCGTACGCATCATGTCAGTTGAAGATTCACGAGCAGAACTATACAACTCATGATTTAGAGTTGGGGGCCGTTGTTTTTGCGCTTAAGATTTGGAGACATTATTTGTATGGGGTCAAGAGTACTGTGTACACAGATCACAAAAGTCTTCAACATATCCTCGATCAGAAACAGTTGAACATGAGACAACGAAGATGGATTGAGACGTTGAATGATTACAATTGTGAACTTTTGTATCATCCGGGTAAGGCCAATGTTGTGGCGGATGCGTTGAGTTGTAAAGAAAGGGCTGAAACTCGCAGGTTTAGGGCCTTGAATATGACAATTAGAACAAACCTCGCAAGGCAGATCCTTGAGGCACAACAAGAAGCCTTAAAGGAAGAGAATTTTGTGAAAGAGAACGTAAGAGGTATGGCTAAGAAGTTTGAGGTACGAGCTGATGGTACTAGATACTTTGTAGGATGTCTCTGGGTTTTGAAGTTTGGTGAACTGCGAAAACTTGTTTTAGATGAGGCTCATAAGTCTAGGTACTCTATTCATCCTGGTTCAGGAAAGATGTATCATGATCTTAAGGAGCTGTATTGGTGGCCTAATTTAAAAGGTGATGTAGCTACGTATGTGGCTAAGTGTTTGACCTGTCCTAAGGTTAAAGCTGAACATCAAAAACCGTCCGGACTTTTAGTGCAATATGAGATTCCCGAGTGGAAGTGGGAAGGAATTACGATGGATTTTATTACTAAGTTACCGAGAGTTGCGGGTGGCTATAACACTATTTGGGTGATTGTAGATCGACTCACTAAGTCGGCTCACTTTTTGCCGATTAGGGAAATAGATTCAATGGAGAAGCTTACTCGTTTTTGTTTGAAGGAGATTGTCTCTAGACATGGTGTTCCTGTATCTATTATTTCGGACCGAGACAGTCGATTTGTATCGAGGTTTTGGCGATCCTTACAGGAAGCCTTGGGAACTAGGTTAGATATGAGCACCGCTTATCATCCTCAAACAGATGGTCAGAGTGAAAGGACCATCCAGACACTAGAAGATATGTTACGAGCGTGTGTTATCGATTTTGGGAATGGGTGGGATAAATATTTGCCGCTAGCTGAGTTTTCTTATAACAACAGTTATCACGCAAGTATTCAAGCCACACCGTTTGAAGCTCTGTATGGTAGGAAGTGTAGGTCTCCTGTATGTTGGAATGAGATTGGGGATGCTCAACTCACAGGTCCAGAAATTATTCACGAGACTACCGAGAAGATTGTACAGATTAAGGAAAGGTTGAGAACCGCTAGAAGTCGGCAAAAGAGTTATGCCGATAGGGGAAGGAAAGATGTGTAATTTCAAGTTGGTGATCGTGTTATGTTAAAGGTTTCACCTTGGAAGGGTGTGATCCGTTTTGGTAAAAGGGGAAAGTTAAGTCCTCGTTTTGTTGGACCGTTTGAGATTGTTGAGAGAGTTGGACCGTCGGCTTATCGTTTGAAGTTGCCACAAGAACTCAGTGTTGTTCACGATGTTTTTCATGTATCGAATTTAAAGAAGTGTTTGGCCGAGGCCGACAAAACTATTCCTTTGGAAGAACTTCATGTTGATAAGCAACTTCATTTTATTGAGGAACTTATTGAAATTACGGATTGAGAAGTTAAGACTCTTAAGCAGAGCCGAATTCCTATTGTCCGGGTTAGATGGAACGCCAGACACGGTCCCGAGTTCACTTGGGAGCGTGAAGATCAGATGAAGCAGAAGTACCCGCATTTGTTCCCAGATGCCGAGTCAACCCCTGCACCTGCTTAAATTTTTGGACGAAATTTCCGTAACGGGAAGGTACTGTCACGACCCTACTTTTTCCGTTATCTTTTACCGTTAATTAATTAACGACCGTTAAATATTATTCGTGCTATGTCATTTCTATGACCTATATTATTATTTTTATAATAATATATATGTATTAATTATTATGTGTTATGTGAATATTTGTATTCATATTTTGAATTATACGTTTCTACGTGTCGCGGATTTCCATCCGGCGAATCTTTTTGGTTTTCAAACCAACGGTCGAGTTTTTGGGATATTTAAATCCTAATTATTTTAAATATGATATTTTAAGATCATATTATTATATATAGTATTTATATTTATTTTTCGTCGCGTATTTGTTATCTCTCCGAATTTTTAATCGCGTCAGCGTGTTTTCGCGTTTCGGGTTTCGTTCGGGCTTTCGGGCCATAAGTAAGTGAACATTTAGCAAAAATGGGCCAATGGGGCCCACCCCATTGCTTGGTTTGGTCGAAGCAACCAAGGGATGGAGTAATACTCCCTTGTTTCTTATTTTGTGATTTTAATTTTCATTCCACCAAAATTTCCTAAACCTAAACTTATTATTTTGCTCTCCTTCCTCCTCCCTCTTGCTTTTGGCGACGGCACAACACCACCAACATCATCATCCTTCATCAAATCATAGCTTGGATCATCCATTGTTATACATCAACGCGTTCCTCATTCCGTTCTCTACGCGATTATACTTGTTGATTATTGATTAGGGTATAAACCCTAACCCTAGAACTTTTGATTTTTCTTTATTTTTCTGTATTTTTATTATATATTAATAGTATGATGATTACTTGTTATTGTAATGGTGTTTGTATGCATAGAATTACTCAAATACATATGTTTTCGGTTTGATATAATTGGGACAGCAGCTAATTCGTGTATTTATGATATTTTGACTGTCATAAAAGTTAAAATAAAGTATCTAGATGAGTTCCTCTCATCAATACATTAACTTTAGACTCCGGATTCATGTCGTTTCGATTCCCGGAGCCCTAGATATGATCAAAATGGTATTTGGTTGAGATTGAAATGTGATATTGTTATGAACTAGGTTTGGTCCGACTTTGTGACCATATTTGGTGACTTTAGGGT
This sequence comes from Rutidosis leptorrhynchoides, assembly GCF_046630445.1. Classification (NCBI taxonomy): domain Eukaryota; kingdom Viridiplantae; phylum Streptophyta; class Magnoliopsida; order Asterales; family Asteraceae; genus Rutidosis; species Rutidosis leptorrhynchoides. The sequence continues at coordinate 350,136,557 of NC_092338.1, forward strand.
GTGTTGGTGTGTTAGGATCAATTATGGTACGAACTTTCATGTTCGGGTCATCTAAATCCGAGCCACGAATCACCCGTTATGGCTAAAACACGATTTTGATTGAATTGAAGTCCAAGTGGTGTCATGGCTGATCACCATGACTTGTGGCCTGTTATTGGTGTGTTCTTGAGTGTACCAAAGTTTCGGGTGGTTTGATTAGGTGGAGATATATGTAAGGCTCGCCGAAAACCGACACCCGGGGCTCAAGATACGACCCGATGAACTTTTGATTTAAAACTTATGATTAATTATTAAACTTATGATATAAATAATGAATTTCATTATCATTTAATTACTTATGATATAAAAAGGTAATTATTAAAAGTTTAAGACTTATGATATATATTTATTATATCATTTAATTATTACTTATGATTTAATTACCATTTTAATTAAACTTATGATTAATAATACTCTTATTATTAATGGAAAATACTTATGATAAGTATTAAACTTATATTATGAGATTATTATAAAAAGACTTATAATAAGGATTAATTAATTATTTAATTATTATAAGGCTTAGTTATTATTTAATTATTAAATACTTATGATCTAATAATTATAATTAGAAACTTATGATATGATTAATAATTCATTATTAATTAATAATACTTATGATATGATTTAAAATTTATTATTAATTAATAATACTTATATTATGACTAATATTTAATTAATTAATTAAATACTTATGTTATATTAATTATATCATTTAAACTTATATTAACTTTAATAATTCATTTTAATTTAATTAAACTTATGTTATGACATAATTATACATATTTAACTTTAATAAACGTTATAACTTACATTATTATTACAACTTACACTTTTAAAATTAACGTTGACTATGTTTGACCAAGGTTGACTTTTGAGTTGACTTTCGGTTGACTTTGACTTTCAGTTGACTTTTGTTGACTTTCTAATTAAGGAAACTTTCCGAACTTATAAACTTTCCAAAAATAGAAACTTTCTAAAAATAGAAACTTTCCAAAAATAGAAACTTTCCAAAAATAGAAACCTGCTATAAATAGAAACTTTCTAAAAATAGAAAGTATGTGTCCGTACGCTGTTCCGATCAAACCGATGCATACTGAGTATTGTTCTATGACTACTTGCAACATGTACAATAGCTATCATACTAAGACTTGACCTAAGTTAGTTATTTATATCGATCTGCTTTATTTATAGGTCGGCGTTGTGATCATACCTGATCACTGTACTCATTTGCTATTCGCTTAATTGTGTTGATTACTTCGTTACTATTAAGGTGAGTTATAATTCCGTTTTACATACTTTTCAAAGTATATTTTTGGGATGTGATTACATGCATTTTATTTCACGTTTAGACACAAGTGACAATTAAATTTAAATTATTCATTGTGAGTTGGACAAAAATATTCCCTATTCTGGTAACTGTAATCATTGATTTCTACCGGTGAACGTGAATCCTACGGATAGATCTATCGGGTTTGACAACCCCATTTCGAGCTAGTCGCGCTAGCAATTTATAATCAGAATGTTTAGTACTTCGTATTTTGTTGTAGATACACTGTCCAGTGTATATTATTATTGTGTTTGGTAAGGGTAAATAAAGGGTTAAGTGGTTACCAGGTGGCTCATTGATAATGGAATAATGTTTAATGTTTTCTAACATTTTAAATCTTGTGGTCTAAAGTTTATTCATTTATTTAAACCTATAATTCACTCAACCTTTGTGTTGACAGTTTACTCGCATGTTTTCACAGGTACTTGAGTTTATGTGATGCTTCCGCTGTGTTTAGAAGAGTCTGCATGCATTTGGGCAGATGTTAATGAAATAATTTATGAAACTTAAGCTTGCATTCTATTTTTGGATAATTTAAAATTTGTGGGTTTGTTGACAATGTTTTATGTCAACTTTGGTTAATTAATATGTTGGGTTACTTTTAAACTACATATTTTGGTATGCTTTCCTTTTTGGGAAACTTTTGAAATAAAAGAATACAATGTCGTTTGTTAAATTCATTTAAGCTCGATCAAGCTGTGGGACCAAGTGACGGAGCCATTAAGAGTTTTGACGGGGCCATCACATCATACGTCCAGAAACAAGTCATGCATTCTGGTTTTACTAAGACTACTTCCCATCCTTGGTCTTGTGGAACATAACCGTTGTGTCCGTTGACAAGACAACATGTTGTAACATCGTTGAAGGGAAGAGGGTTTCGTAATGTCCAACAGCCCCGTAATAATCTAAAAACCTTGTTTCTCACCCCAACTATTGAATCCGTCACTTGTGGGAAGGTTTTATTTAAAAGTTGAAATCCGATGTTCTTTTTCTCACTTTGGTGAGAAGCGAACATCACTAACCCGTAAGCATAACATGCTTCTTTATGTTGCATGTTAACATCTCTTTCTAAAGTTCGAAGTCCTATGTTGGGATATGTTGAGTCAAAATAGGTTTTTAACCCGAAGCGTAAAATTGCATTTGGGTTTCCCGCATTTAACGCTTTAAAGAAAACACGGCGTAACTTACGGTGTCCCCAATGTGATATACCCCATCTTTCAAATGAAATCCTTTTATAAACTAAGGCATGCCTAGAACGTTCTTCAAATGTTCTACAAACTAATTTTGCCGTAAATAATTGTGCCGACGAATTCTGACCAACTTTAGACAAGATTTCATCAATCATGTCCCCGGGTGGGTAGTCTAAAATTTTTGGTTGTCTATCCTTAACGTCCATTGTGTTTTTATACTGTAAAACAGACGAGAATTAGATTCGTAAAAGATAATAATACAAGCAATTTTCACATACAACAAGAAAAGTACAAGCGCACTTATTTTACATATTTTACACCTCATGATTACAACTCTTTATTCCGACTCACTAGTTTCTTCCTCTTCGGACCTGTTTCGTTTTGCTAATTTTCTAGGGATATATGATGTTCCTCTAATACGAGCCATTGTTTTCACAAATGGTTTAGAAAAACCTGGTGGCTTAGAGGTTCCATGGTTATTATTACAACTTAAGAAATACGGGTGTTGACAATACATATAAAGTTCATCGGGGTTGGAATCAGGTTTCTCTATTTTGATGCCCTTTTCCTTATTATTTTCTTTTGCTTTTTCAAATTGGGTCGAGGTAATTTCTATAACATCATCGGAATCCTCATCGGGATCCAATTCATCGAAAAATTGGTAATCTTCCAAATATTTTGCTTCCTCAGCGGAAACACCATTGACCATTATTAATTTTGGTCCATTAGTTGAGGGTTTTCTTTTATTTGTCTGTTTTTCAGTGGTTCCTAAAATTTCCCCCTCCGGAACCTCTTCTTCCAAAACCTCTTCTTCCGGCTCCTCTTCTTCCGGTTCCTCCTCTTCCGGTTCCTCCTCTTCCGGTTCCTCTTCTTCCGGTTCCTCTTCGGGAATTTGTGAATCTTCCCAAAATATATTCGACTCTTCATTATTATTAGGTGAGTCGATGGGATTTGTACTAGAGGTAGACATCTATCACACATTATCAAACACGTTAAGAGATTAATATATCACATAATATTTACATGTTAAATATATATAGTTTTCAACAAAAAGTGTTAAGCAATCGTTTTTAAAGAAAAATATACGGTCGAAGTCCAGACTCACTAATGCATCCTACATACTCGATAAGACACACTAATGTAAATTTCTAGTTCTCTAAGACTAACGCTCGGATACCAACTGAAATGTCCCGTTTATATCGATTTATAAACGTTCCATATTAATTGATTTCGTTGCGAGGTTTTGACCTCTATATGAGACGTTTTTCAAAGACTGCATTCGATTTTAAAACAAACCATAACCTTTATTTTATCGATAAAGGTTTAAAAATATTATGTGTAAAAGTGTAGATTGGCAGGGACACCTTAACCCTGTGTTGCCTTTGGCAACCCACCAAGCCAACCCCGTAATAGCCGGATGCCTGTAAATCACCTCCACCGAATACCCCATGAGTGGCAAGCACGAGCCTAACCCAAAGGCATACTCCGAGGGAATTGCTCCCCCCGGGACTCGAACCTGCGCCATTTTCTGTAAAGCTTCCAAACATGGGGCCCCAGCTTCAAAGGGACGGGTACCGTTGAAGCACTGCTTCTTTGGTTTTAAAAATATTATGACGATTATCAAATAATGATAATCTAAAATATAGCGTTTTCACACGATTATTACATAATGGTTTACAATAATATTACACATCAATTTAAGTCTTCGAATGCAGTTTTTAAACAATATTATATAAGCATGCTGACTCCAACTCTTGTCCATAAATTAGCATGCAACAGCGGAAGCTCTTAATAATCACCTGAGAATAAACATGCTTTAAACGTCAACAAAAATGTTGGTGAGTTATAGGTTTAACCTATATATTTATCAAATCATAATAATAGACCACAAGATTTCATATTTCCATTTCTCATAAACAACATGCAATCTGCATAAAAACCATTCATATGATGAACACCTGGTAACCGACCTTAACATGATGCATATAGAATATCCCCATCATTCTGGGACTCTCATCGGACATGATAAATCGAAGTACTAAAGCACCGTAACTCGGATGAGGCTTGTTGGGCCAAATAGATCTATCTTTAGGATTCGCGTCAATTGGTGGCAATTATAATAAACACCAATTCTTAGCTACCAAGCTAAAAAGGGGCATATTCGGTTCAATAATACAACATAGAATGTAATTTTGGTCACTTGTGTCTATTTTGTAAAACATTTATAAAACTGCATGTATTCTCATCCCAAAAATAATAGATTTTAAAAGTGGGACTATAACTCACTTTCACAGATTTTTCCTTCGTTGGAAATAAGACTTGGCCACTGGTCGATTCACGAACCTATAACAAATATGTACATATATATCAAAGTATGTTCAAAATATATTTACAACATTTTTATTACGTTTTAATGATTTGAGTTTGTTAAGTCAGCAGTCCTCGTTAGTAACCTACAACTAGTTGTCCACAGTTAGATATACAGAAATAAAGCAATATATATTATCTCGAATCAATCCATGACCCAGTGTCTACAAGTCTCAGATTCGATCACAACTCAAAGTATATATATTATTTTGGAATCAACCTCAACCCTGCATAGCTAACTCAAACATTGCTGCATATAGAGTGTCTAAGGTTGTTCCGAAATATATATATAGATGGGTCGATATGATATGTCAAAATATTGTATACGTGTCTATGGTATCCCAAGATTTTATAATATGTATAATACAATATAAATTAGTTAGGATATGTTTAGTCTAGATTTGTTACAAAATTTTCGTAGCTAAAACTAGAAAATTTATCCAATTTTGTTTTACCCGTCATTTCTTCGTTTCAAATCCGTTTTGAGTGATTCAAGTTGCTATGGTTTCATATTGAACTTAAGTTTATGAATCTAAACAGAAAAGTATAAGTTTATAGTCAGAAATACAGATTACAAGTCATTTTTTAAAGAGGTAGTTATTTCCGTCGAAAGAACGACATCTTGATGACCATTTTGAAAAACATACTTCCACTTTGAGTTTAACCATGATTTTTCGATATAGTTTCATGTTCATAAAAAAAATCATTTTCCCAGAAGAAAAAATTTTAAATCAAATTTTATCATAGTTTTTAATTATCAAACCCAAAACAGCCCGCGGTGTTACTACAACGGCGTATGTCCGGTTTTACGGTGTTTTTCGTGTTTCCAGGTTTTAAATCATTAAGTTAGCATATCATATAGATATATAACATGTGTTTAGTTGATTTTAAAAGTCAAGTTAGAAGGATTAACTTTATTTGCGAACAAGTTTAGAATTAACTAAACTATGTTCTAGTAATTACAAGTTTAAATCTTCGAATAAGATAGTTATATATATGAATCGAATGATGTAATGAACATCATTACTACCTCAAGTTTAGTAGATAAACCTACTGGAAGTAACAAAAATTGATCTAGCTTCAAAGGATTCTTGGATGGCTTGAAAGTTCTTGAAGTAGAATCATGACACGAAAACAAGTTCAAGTAAGATTTCCACTCGAAATAAGATAGTTATAGTTATAGAAATTGAATCAAAGTTTGAATATGAGTATTACCTTGTATTAGAAAAATATCTTACTGTAAATAAGAAAGATTTCTTGAGCTTAGATGATTACTTGGATTGGATTAGAAAGCTTGGAAGTAATCTTGCAAACTTGATAGTATTCTTGATTTATGAATTTATGAAGAACACTTAGAACTTGAAGATAAAACTTGAGAGAGATCAATTAAATGAAGAAAATTGAAGAATGAAAGTGTTTGTAGGTGTTTTTGGTCGTTGGTATATGGATTAGATATAAAGGATGTGTAAGTTTGTTTTCATGTAAATAATTCATGAATGATTTATAATATTTTTTGTAATTTTGTGAGATATTTCATGCTAGTTGCCAAATGATGATTTTCACATATTTAATGACTCACATGGGCTGCTAAGGAGCTGATGGTTGAGTGTATATACCAATAGTATATACATCTTAGAAGCTGTGTATTATACGAGTATGAATACGGGTGCATACGAGTAGAATTGTTGATGAAAATGAATGAGGATGTAATTGTAAGCATTTTTGTTAAGTAGAAGTACTTTGATATATGTCATGAAGTATTCCAAAAATGTATTAATACATCTTAATACACTATATGTATATACATTTAACTGATTCGTTAAGTCATCGTTAGTGGTTATATGTAAGTGTTGTTTCGGAACCTTTAAGTTAACGATCTTGTTAAATGTAATTGATCCATTGTTATTACACTTAAATGAGATGTTAAATTGTTATGTTAACATATTAACATGGTGTATTAATATCTTAATATGATACATATGTATTTAGTAAGACGTTGTTATAACGATAATCATTATATTTATCGTTTCGAGTTTTCTTAATTCAATAGTCTCATTTTATGTATATAACTCATTGTTAATATACCTAGTGATATACTTTCTTATCATAATATCATGTTAACTATATATATATATACCCATATATATACATCATCATATAATTTTTACAAGTTTTAACGTTCGTGAATCGCCGGTCAACTTGGGTGGTCAATTGTCTACATGAAACTCATTTCAAATAATCAAGTCTTAACAAGTTTGATTGCTTAACATGTTGGATTTCATGACCCGTCCTAATCCATCTGGATGAATACATTACATTTGGTTACATCGTGAGGTACTTGACCTATATATGATACATTTTACAAACATTGCATTCGTTTTCAAAAGACAAACTTTCTTTACATCGAAAGTTGACGGCATGCATACCATTTCATAATTTATCCAACTATAATTGACTTAATAATAATCTTGATAAACTCAATGACTCGAATGCGACATCTTTTGAAATATGTCATGAATGACTCCAAGTAATATCTTTAAAATGAGCAAATGCACAGCGGAAGATTTCTTTCATACCTGAGAATAAACATGCTTTCAAGTGTCAACCAAAAGGTTGGTGAGTTCATTAGTCTAACATAAATAATCATTTCCATCATTTTAATAGACCACAAGATTTTCATTTTCATTTTCTCATAAATATACGTCCCATGCATAGAGACAAAAATCATTCATATGGATTGAACACCTGGTAACCCACATTAACAAGATGCATATAGAATATCCCCATCATTCCGGGACACCCATCGGACATGATAAACTCGAAGTACTAAAGCATTCCAAATTCCAGAATGGGGCTTGTTGGGTCCGATAGATCTATCTTTAGGATTCGCGTCAATTTGGGGGTCTGTTCCCAAATTCTTAGGCTGCCAAGCTAAAAGGGGCATATTCGGCTTCTATCATTCAACCATATAATGTAGTTTCGATTACTTGTGTCTATTTCGTAAAACAGTTATAAAAGCGCATGCATTCTCAGTCCCAAAAATAAATATTGCAAAAGCATTTAAAAAGGGAGTAATGAAACTCACTATACTGTATTTTGTAGTAAAAATACATATGACATCATTGAACAATTGTAGGGTTGGCCTTGGATTCACGAACCTATATCATTCGTATATATATTAAAACATATAATCGTAATTGAACAAATTCATATTATATATCTTTTCATTATATATATATATATATATATATATATATATATATATATATATATATATATATATATATATATATATATATAGTTTGTGTACCTATTTAATTTGATTAGTATTTATATAATCATATTAATATATATGTTTGATTAGTATTATCTTAAAACTACCTAATTTGTTATATATAAATATTTATATAAAAATGTTATTATGTTTGATATATGATTATAAATCTAGGATATATATATATATATATATATATATATATATATATATATATATATATATATATATATATATAATAAGTATATTCTATGTACATTATTTATCGATTAAAATGATAGTTATGATTATATTAATGATAATACATGTGATAATAATAATGATAATAAGGATATTATAAATTTTAAATATGTTAATAATACTAATAAAAATGATGATAATACTAATATTATTGAAATTAATAATAAATTTTTATCCTAGTTCTTATATTTGTAATAATAACAATTATAATACTAATACTAACAATATTGATATTGATAATACTAGTAATAAATGTTGTTCATAATACTTAATAAATATAACAATACTAACAATAATACTAATACTAATAATCATAAAATGATACTAATACTATTAATATTATAAATCGTATCATTTTCATAATAATAATAACAATAATAATCATAATCATATCAATGATAATAATACTAAAATGGTAAGGTTAATATTATTAGTGATACTTATAACACTACTAATGATAATTTCAGCATGATAGTTGTAATAATACTTATCTTAACAATAATAATAATAATAATATTCAGTTTTATAATTATAATCCTAACAATAATAATATTTAATATTTGTATTAGTAATAATGATAATAATAATACTAATCATAATAACAATAACTAATCATAACAATAATAATAATAATAATAATAATTTTAAGAAAACTACCTCATCAAAAATTGGCCCAAAAAGATGTATATTGACCGTGCCAAGACTCGAACCCGAGACCTCTCGCACACGCATAACACTCCCTAACCATCAGACCATTCACGTTTTTCTGATTAAAACCCATACCATATTTATATGAACGAATTTTCTGTGATATATCTACTTCTTCTTCTTCACTGACTTCAACCGATCCAACAAATTCCACAAATTTTAAATTTGAGTTACTAATTAATTTAGGTTTTTAAAATCGACACAGAAATAATTAGAACCTGTTTAAATTAATTAACAATCAAAGAAGAAGAAAAAAAATATAAAAAAAAAAAAAACTGAAAACAGCTTCGCTGCTATTCGATGTTTGAAAAAAAAAAATTGAATATGAAAATTAGAACGTTTTAGACATGAATTCCTAAATAAAATACATTCTTAAACCTTCCTAGGATCTAATAAAATTATCATTTCATTTCAAATTGCAACAGTCATCTCGAATTTAACTGAAGAACAAACGTTGACTTTTAAGGTTCTAACCTTTGACTCGGAAATTAACAATTAATATGAGGAATTGGATCATGAAACTTTGCAGATAGTTCGATTGAAAGATTCTTAACACTTCTGAATTTTTAGATTTTTCAAAATCAATCGAAATCAAGATTTGAGGAAAAAATAGGCGTACAGAGGAATGAACCTGTTTTCATTTTTTTTTATTCGACAGAAAAATGCAATTGCAATTGATAATTGATATTTGATGATAGATATTGAATGTATTTATTATGAACACAAGCTAAATGATTCGTTCTATAATATTTTGAGAATCGATAGGTTATTTGAGCAAGAAGGAAAACAACCAAAATAAATATAAAGGAGAAAAGACTGGAAATATAATCCTGAAGAAAACAAAAACGCACAGTTTGATTTCGATGTTTATCAGTATTAGAGATAGAATCAATCTAGTACAGCTGTGATAGATATATGATACAGAATTTTTATGAATTTTTCTTGATTTATAGTTTTACTCATAAATTTATATAAAAATTAATTTTAATATAAATAATTTTATTAATAAAAAATAATAATAATAATACTAATACATTTAAAATAATTAAAACAATAATAACTTGATGATATTGATAATAACAAAAGATGATAATAATAATAATTATATAAATGATAAGTTCTTTTATTATGACAATCTTAATAATTTTAGGAATAATGATAATACTGATAATAATAATAATAATAAGAGTAATAATAATAAGTCACAAAAATAATAATTTTGGTGTATTTAATGATAATAATATTATTAATGATACTAATAATAATATTAGTTATAATAATATTAATTTTATTAATGATAATAATAATAGTGAAAATAATAATAATATAATAACTTATAATTATCAAATTATCCATATATTTATATATATGTATATATGTATATATATATATATATTAATACTACAAATATTAATATTAATATTAACATTGACATTAATAATATAATAATGATACTAATATTTATATACCAATTATATTCAAAGTTGTAATTATATCACAAGTTATTAATTATAGCATATATTGAATCTTTAATATTTATCAACTATGTATGTATATATATTTATAACAATTTAATAATATTTATGAATAGAACGCACGTATAGATTTATATACATATTACTATATATACAATTATGTTTTAAATATTAAATAGATAACAACTTATATTTATTAAACAATTAAACTCAAAGTATAACGTTATACCTTTAATACATTAACAATGTTTACAAGTTATGTTTGAAACCATTTATATCTAATATACTTTATATATTTAAAATAACAAATTTTTAGTTATTTAAGGTTATCTTTCATAATAACTAAATTACATAATGGTTCATTGATATAATTAATATAATTATTTACATAAGTAATTATTTATATTTACATTTCTGTTTACAATTAAAGGTTCGTGAATCATCAGGAATAGTCACATGGTAATTTAATATATGAAAATAGTTGAAACTTATTGAGACTCAATCTAACAGACTTTGCTTATCGTATCGAAATCATATAGAGATTAAATTTAAATTTAGTCGGAATTTCCCGGGTCGTCACAGTGGAAACATTTAATCATGCAAATATAGTTTTCATTTAATATATAATCATGGAAAAGTTCGGGTCACTACATACTAGCAGTCAAGATGGAAAATATGAAATCCATAATGATGCAAGTGGTATGAAGGTGGAGTCTGAAGGGTCGATCGCAGATGAGACAAGGTCTTGTAATTCCGAGAATAATAACGATTCCGACGATGTTGTCTCGGGGTCTTTTAATAGGCATACTGGTTATGACGCACCAGCCGTAAGTAATGAAGGCTCAACCAATAAAATTGATGCTTGCTGGAGAAATCAAGAAGCTATGGACGTCGATAATAATCTAGCCGGAATCACTGATTCAAACGTGAAACAAGTCAGCGACGAAGTAAATGTTGCTATTCGAGAGTCCAACAGTGATGGTTCGATGATTCCCAATACGTATGAGCCGTACCAGGATAGAAGTGTATTGCTCGAGGAAAAAACTACAGATCTCAAGAACATCTGCGTGTGGAAAAAAAGCAAAAAAGGAGGATCCAATGCAGGAAAGTGTATTGGGCCAGTTTGAGAAGCCTATTGGCCCTAGTAGTATTAACATAGTTTCTGATCCTAATCTAATGGATTCTTTTTCGTGTGAATCAAATGTGGCGGCTACCAAAATTGATCAACAGGTGAGTGGAGAGCACGAGGACAAGAAAGGATCTTACTTTATGGACAAATGTGTTGGGCCTATGAAAAAGGTGGGCTCAAAAAATTCCAATGATTTTGGGCCTTTAAAGTTTAAGGCGGGCTCAGAAAATTCAAATGATAATGGGCTTTTGGTGGTCCGTTTCGACAATATAAAAAGATTTGAAGACTCTTTAATAAGCATCATTTTCTTAATCATAATCGGGATAAACAAATTTTAAAAGTCGGGGATATCGCAATAGATTTAAATGGGGTCCCCAATCGTTCGATGTGATGAAAAATATGGAAGACAAAGAAGAAGATGATGATGATGACGATGAAGAAGGATATTCAACCTCAGATTCAGAATCCTAAAAGTATCGATTCATTTTCTCGTTATGTTATTTTCTCAGTTGGGTCGTAAAGTTGTATTTTCGAGCTATCGCGGGTTGTGTGTTTTAATGTTATAAGGTTTTTAGTTTCGTTGTCGTGTTAAAGTTGTAGTTCGTGGTCACTTACTGTCGTTGTTCTGCTAGCTTGTAGCTAGTAAATTTTATTTTTAATATTATTATTGCCTTTCAAAAAAAAATTAAAGCAAGTGAAATGAAATTAAAAAAAATTTGTGTTTCTAAATTTAATAGAGAAAAGAAGTATATGGATTTTTTAGTTTATTTTCTTTAAAAAAAAAAAAAAAAATTATTCTAAACACCATTGATCACATTTTCTTTCTATTTATCCCTCTTCACTCGGTTCACGTTTACTATTACAGTTATACATTTGAAGACGGGTCCAGTGATGGATCCAGAAAATTCAAAAATCGAGGGCAAATTTTTTTAACAAAAACATGATTGGGTAAATAAAAAGGTTCAAATAACTACGAAATGATAAAGTAACTAGATAATCATTAATTTGTAGTTAAAAATGACTCATTTGTTACAAACAACAATAAACATCGTAAAATAATTCAAAAATAATCAAGAGAGTAATTCTGATCAAGTTTCTCCCTTAAACTAAAGATTCAATAAATACTAAATACATTGATACACAATAAACACTCATTTCTATTTAAAAGTTCAATATTTGAATATAAAGATTAAAGATGATTTTTGGTTTTTTAAGCTAAATTAAACGAATGAATGGTTAAATAGAAAACTAAATAAGGATTAAATTTGGAATTATGTAAAGATACTAAGGTTAGAAAGTGAATATACATATCTAACACTCCATCCGTCCCATATTAATAGTCCACAGACAAAAAACACACAGTTTAAGAAAATGTCATAAAAGTATTGTACTTCCCGTTTACTTTTCAGTTTTATCCTTACTTTTTCTTTACTTTTTTAATTATATATACATACATTAAGAGCAAAATAAAACTTTACTTTATTATTTTTATCTATATATATGAAAGTGAACTAATATGAGAAGAAAAGAGTATTACTCCCTGAAAGAGAATCAAACGAGTGGGCCATGTAGTTGTCTTTCCCACATAATTTATCTTTCTCCTAATTTCTTTTTGGAGTTTAAGCTATAAATAAGTTATATACTTTATATTTTGTTTCATTGTAGGTTATATACCCAAACTAATATCATTGTAGAACATAAACGTATAAAATGTGTTTCAATGTAAACAAATATTACCTGTTACCCGGTGAACCGGTAACAAACCTATAAAATGGGTTCAAACAAATGCGTGTGTAATGTGTTCTTGGTGAAATTTTAGATTCCGGTGAGTCCACGGTGGCTATGGGCGGTTTATGGCGGAGCAACACCAAAACTTGAAATTATCCTACCAAAATCTACAGAAACGTGCGTTAAATTATCCTAAACAGTTTCCAAATTTTACTTTTTGAAATAACAAGATCAAACGCTCAAGAACAACTGATTTGTGACAAAAATTTTCGAACTAAAATCATATCAGGTCAAAACTATAAAATGTTGATAATAACACATAACTTATAAGTTTATGTACTACAATGATACTATTTTAGATATATAACCTACAATGGAACAAACTGAAAAGCATATGACCTATTTATGGTTCAAACCCTTCTTTTTAAACTTAGTAACTTCCATTAACCTGCAACTACTCTATGTTTCAATCTTTTTCTTCCATATAAATCCATAAAACTACATAAAAATATATAAAAATAATAACTTAACCACTGAGCGATTTGCCCCATGTTGGTGATTTTAGTGTCATCGACTCTTTTGTGTGATAAGTTGATTTACTTGAGACAAATGGATTTCTAAGCTTTATAACAAGTTAGGAGAGTGTGAAGTGCACGCTTGTTTAAGCTAACTAGAGTCATTCAATTGAAAGATTATGTTAATGGTGACCATTATTGGTGTAACTTGTAATGAAATGGTGTCTTACATTTTAGTGAAAAGACATGACTTTTCATGAAAACTTATATACCAAAAGATGTATTTTTACATGGTAACCTTTCATACTCTATATATAGAATGTATTTGGCTCACATTTCAAGATGATGGAAAATTGAACATTCACAACGTACATAAAACTCTTCGTTCTTGACTTCCAAATTTAATTGTCTATATTAGAGTTGTGCCTTTGTCGTATCCCGAATAAAGATTTCGTGTAACCCTAAGGCAATATATGTATATGGTCAAAATACTTTATCGCGAAAGTGACTACACGATGCAAATGTTTATCCGAACATTCGAACCTTATAAATGGAGACGGAGCTTTGTTAAAATCAAAAGGGGCCTGAGCCACCCCACCAATTTGTGGAGTTACTAGCATTTCATAGTTTTATGACATTCAGTATTGTAATGTTTTCAAATTTTCATAGTGACTCGACTATAGTTATAGACTTTAAAATTAGAAAATCAACCACTCTTTCCACTTCATGTATATCAGTTATTACTCTGTATTATATTAGTCCGTAATTTCAAACCTCCTTTGCTTCGTCTATCCAAAACAAAAAATGTATAGTATATTTCTTTTGTAGATTTATGTTTTGTAAACTTGTATATTAATTACATACTATATTCAATTTTCCCTTTCATATATCTATTTAGTAACTTAGATTTATGAATTTCGTTCAATTCATCTTTAATAACGTAACTTGTTCACGTAGTTCAATCACAACTTATGTATGTATGAAATTTTGATATATGAAAATGTAACTATAATCTAGTCCTAAGTTTAACTAGTTAAAATTTTAAATGATAGAAAAGTAACACAAAATTTAACTTACATTAACATTTATTTTAGTGTAACATATTTAATAATTAACCCACTATGTAAATCACATTTTTTGTTATATCATTTTTCATGAATTATAAAGGCACAATTGTAGGCTATATTTTATTTATCAAGAGAATAATTCAACACTTCGATGAGTTTGGCCCCCTCAATTTTAATATCCAAGCTCCGTCCCTGCCTATGAGTATAACCAACACCTTCGGCTGCCCTGCATTGGTTCCACCCTGGACGGGTCCGATCCATTAGACTTTTAGCATTAAGGTTATACATTGTAGTCTATAAATATTGTATAGTTTTTAAAGAATGAATCATTGAGATATACTTGACTTCAATTTTGTTTATGATATTTGTCAATTCTATTGCAAGTTTCCCTTCAACTTTTGCAAACCGAATGTATTTCTTCCCCAACAAACAATTGATAGTGACACGAAATACATAAACTTATGTCTTAGCACTCCTTGAATATTCATAAAAAGTTTTTATTTTCATTTTCTGTTCTGCTTTGTAGATATATTCCTTTGAGACTTTTATATCTCTTGAGGACGTGATCCGTTTCTATTTAATTTTTAGATTTTCGTAAAAAACAAAAATAAAGTAAAATTTGAGGAGCTACCGAGCTAATCAATTACAGTAAAAGCAAAATGAAATAAAAATGAAAGGGACGTGGTGGACATCCGCTATAGGACATCGTTATTGACCATTGAACAGCCACCGTAACTTGAAATGATTGGTTAGTGGTAAATACTAAAAAAAATTAAACGGCTAAAATTTTTTTATAAACGAACAAACAGCCTTTTAACAAGAAATTAAAGGGGCATTACAACGGTCAAATTAGCCAAGAATTTCAATTTAACATACGCTTGGCCCTATAGCATAGCCATGAAAATGAAAAAAAATAATTTACAAGATCAACAATGTAACGTTTTTCAAAGATTTGTCGTTGAATAAAAAACAATTTAGGAGCCGCCAAATCAACCAATGAACCGCAACAATAATCGAAACAACTGAGTCCTTTGAATGAGAAGAAAAATTTTCGAGTCAATCCAACTGACAACCTCTTACCATGACGAAAATAATTGCAACAGTCATTAAATCCAAATAATGATCATCCTCCATGTTACTTTTTTTTTTTTTTTTTTTTTTTTTGACAGCGATTGGGATCACTCGAGAGGGATTAAACCACCCGTTGCGATTATCTCCCGTTTCGACTATGCCGATGCACCGATAATAACCCCGCCCCCATCGCTGCCCGGGAGGAAACCTTGAAACCATCCAAGGGCACGACCAAGTAAAACTCTCCCTCCCCTTTACCCCCCAAACGATATGGGAAATGTACCATGTGTGGATACTTCGTGACAGGGATGAAATTGTGTTTTTTAATATGTAGCCAACGGGGGTCGAACTCCTGGCCTCCCCTAAAGGGGGCAGGCCACCAACCGCTGGACCACATCACAACTTCTTTCCACGTTACACAACAAATTCACTCGATTTTCAACCATTTATGCGAAAGGTTAACTTGATTCGGGAGTCTGTCCAGAATAAGTCGCTAAAAAATATTAACTTTCCCGGGCAATAACTATTTTCACAGCCTGACCGATGAACTGGACGATAATGACACCCTGATCCTTGTATGCCCTTGCTGAAGAATCGAAAAACATACCACTACCATCTAGCGACCATTTCCAAGAATCACGAAGATTAAAAACAATAACAATGGACAACGATTCACACAATGAACACAACAATTATAAGATTCTAGACCGAGTATTTTCACGAAACTAATACCAAATCCATACTCCATTCACGCACATGTTGGAAACCAAAGCTTCTTGGTCACGATCAGGGTGAAACAAACTGTTAAATTTGACACATAACGGATCATCCACTAGAACCATGTATAGCCTTAATAACATTCACCCATAACGAATCAACACCCGCGAGATATCTCCATCTCCATTTCCACTTTAAAATAAGAGCCAAGTTAAACGACTTTAAACTACCGATATTGAGGCCCCCTTTATTAAACAATGCCAACATGTTGTCCCATGTAACACAACTTATTTTCTTTAAATCGTTCCCACTTCCCCAAAAGTGATTGGACCTTAAAGATTCCAACTATTTAAGGACTGTAACCAGGCACTTGAACAAAGACAACAGATATAAACTCAACGATCCCATGACAGACTTGATTAAAGTAAGTCTCACCCCGGAGGACAAGAGAGGAATCTTCCAAATACCAAGCCTCTTATGATATTTAGAAATAAAGTCCTGCCAATGCAAAATATAATTCATATATGCTCCGATCCTCAACCCTAAGTATTTTGTGGGGAGAGTGCCAACCCCGATACCATGCAAATAAGATTTCCCCACATTAATAAAAAGTCTAGACGATAAATGAAAAACCTGTAGCACACAGATTATGTTATCCAGGTTACATTGATCCCAATCAGTCAGGATTATCACATCATCATCGTAGAACAGATGTGAAATCTCGATATTCGAGTTACAACCTTCAAACCTCTAACCAAATTATAACTCTTCGCTTTCTCGATCAGATAATGTAGCCCTTCCATCACTATAATGAACTAAAACAGACTAAGAGGGTCACCTTGTGTTGGACCCCTTTGGACCAGAAACTCCCAAGTAGGACTACCGTTAACCAATATAGATGTACGGGATGAATAAAAGAAACCCTTTATCCAATTTCTCTAAGATAAGCTAAGACCGAGACATCTTAAAAAGTGATCTAAGAACAACCACTCGACCGAGTCGTATGCTTTCTCAAAATCAATTTTGAATAACATCATTTTCCTTTCGATTGTTTTTCATCAACGAAATAATCTCACTTAGAATTAGAGGGCCATCCAAAATATGCCTAACTTTTATAAATGTCGGTTGGTCCGGGCTAAAGAATTTAGCAATAACATGAGCGAAGCGGTTCAATAAAACCTTCGAAATAATATTGTAAAGTACCCCCACAAGTGAAATCGGATGATAATCTGCAATAATAGATGGATTTTTTTTACCTTCGGGATTAATGAAAAGAAAGCTGAATTCGCCCCTACAGAGCGACAAGCATTCAAAAAAATAGCTGCACTTCCTTGCAGATATATGGTTTAAGAGAAACCCAATAACTCTTTAGGAAGAGAAATTAAAACTCTTCGCTTTCTCGAGAACAGATGTGAAATCTCGATATTCGAGTTACAACCTTCAAACCTCTAACCAAATTAGAAGTCTTCGCTTTCTCGAGCAGATAATGTAGCCCTTCCATCACTATAATGAACTAAAACAGACTAAGAGGGTCACCTTGTGTTGGACCCCTTTGGACCAGAAACTCCCAAGTAGGACTACCGTTAACCAATATAGATGTACGGGATGAATAAAAGAAACCCTTTATCCAATTTCTCTAAGATAAGCTAAAACCGAGACATCTTAAAACGTGATCTAAGAACAACCACTCGACCGAGTCGTATGCTTTCTCAAAATCAATTTTGAATAACATCATTTTCCTTTCGATAGTTTTTCATCAACGAAATAATCTCACTTAGAATTAGCGGGCCATCCAAAATATGCCTAACTTTTATAAATGTCGGTTGGTCCGGGCTAAAGAATTTAGCAATAACATGAGCGAAGCGGTTCAATAAAACCTTCGAAATAATATTGTAAAGTACCCCCACAAGTGAAATCGGACGATAATCTGCAATAATAGATGGATTTTTTTTACCTTCGGGATTAATGAAAAGAAAGCTGAATTCGCCCCTACAGAGCGACAAGCATTCAAAAAAATAGCTGCACTTCCTTGCAGATATATGGTTTAAGAGAATCCCAATAACTCTTTAGGAAGAGAAATTAAAACCATCTGGACCGATGCTATGTTACTTTCACAATCCCATACCGCCTGTTTAATCTCGTCATCCAAAACTTGTGAATCTAAAAATTCAGCATCCAGAGGATATGGGACCTTTTGAAATGCAAAATCTTGAAGCATGACATCACTGTCAACCCTTTTAAAACTTTGAGCTGAAATAATTATAAAAAACTACTTTTAATCATATCCGGATCAGAGCACCACACCCCATTAATTAACGTTAACATTAACACCATTATATTATATATTATATTAATATTATACTTATTACAATTACAATTGAGCAAATTTTTTTTACTGTTCCTCAACAGTAAGGTCATTTCCGTCCTTTCACACTAAAAGCTAATGCTAGATATTTTTTCCATACAACCTTCTACCATCTTCACTCCCTCTATGCCTCTCTCTTCCGTCACTTTTTGCAAAACCCACATAACTCCCTCTGCATCTCTCTTAACAACC
The DNA here is from genome assembly GCF_046630445.1 of Rutidosis leptorrhynchoides. Classification (NCBI taxonomy): domain Eukaryota; kingdom Viridiplantae; phylum Streptophyta; class Magnoliopsida; order Asterales; family Asteraceae; genus Rutidosis; species Rutidosis leptorrhynchoides. Next base: position 350,155,964 of record NC_092338.1, read on the forward strand.
TTCCTACTCCTTGCTCCCATCTTAGCATCCATCAAAACGTTGAAACGACGAATCATCATAGCCACGACCGACTTCAGACCCTACCCCCTCCCCGGTACACACCGGGGACCGAAAAAAACGGAACTGTCCGCCGACTGAAAAACAAATCGGAAACGGAGCCAAACGATTTGTAGCCAGGAGAGGTATAATCTGAGACCGTCATCAAGGCTTTATGCGTGAGGTTGTATAGTCTTTTTATGGTAATTTATTTTGATCGTGTAAACAGTTTTTACTTAGATTGTTGGGTTTTTGTTACAATTCGAACATATCGATACTTAATCGTGTAAATGTTTTGTTTGATGATAACTTTTGATCTACCACAAAATTTGGTTGGCTATATCAATCGTTAGTAAGGTCTGATTAATTATATCAGATTTTTGTTAAAACCCTTTTACGTTATAGTTGCAGATGGCTAATTAATATGTGTCATTTTTTTTTAAGGTTAGACATAGATTGAATTTGGGGATTTTCGCTGTCATATGGGCAAAGACTTACTTCTACAATCCAAAAGAGATTTGGTGCCACCAGATGATTCTAATCGGATGCTGAGGTTTGCTTTTTATTTAGTTGTTTTTATATTATGTGTGTATATAATAATTAGTTTTTTTTTTCTTATAAGTAGTACAAATATAAAGCTTACTCCATTTTTTGATAATTTATTTGTGGTTTATATGGGTTGTGAATAGGAAATTATCAAATACGTGAATGCTATTTGAATCATTTTGCGCTTATTGTAATGGTATGTTGCATAAGTATCAACACATGTATTAGTTGCCAATAGAAGTTTAAATAGAAGTTACTAGCAACAAGTGCAGCCAATGATATTGAACTTTACTTTATACTGACTGCGTATTCAATTCAATGTTTATATACAACTTGCGGAATTTCCTTTTAGGTTTAAAGCGCCAAACATCCTTTGGAGATCTTCCAACGAAGACTCCCGATATTTTTTGTCCCTGGACGATTTTTTCTCGAATGATGTTTTGTCAGTTCCCATTCATCGTTGGGATATAGATATCTCATTTTGCGATGATCTCATTTTTTTGGTAAAGCGTCTGCCTCTATCTAACTAATGCGTTTCAATGTTGCTTTTTATTGTGGTATAAAAGAGGAAACTATGTTATTTCCCATGTGTGTTTAAATTGGTTTGTTACATGTTTTTTTAGTTATGGACAGTTTACGACATATCTTATTTTCTTACTATTAATGCGATCAATTCTGTTACTTTGCATTACAGTTTCAATTGGTGTCACTTACATTTAAGATGTGCTTTTTTAAGTTTACATGTTTTTCAACATTTGCTAACTTATTGATGTTAGTGACAATAAGCATGTTTACAGGTTGTTATTATTCAGTTTGTTTCCCTTTTATCAGGTTGCATTTAAAGCTACATTTGTACTTCAAGTCTCCATTTGTTGTTTTATCTTCTTTATGATAATTTATTTAACCGTTGTTATTATGTCGAATGACTTATATTTCCTTATGGTTGATATTTCTGATTTCTATTTCCTCTATGGTACTTTTGGTAGTTAACAGTTTATGAACTTTGTTGCAGCTGCCAATGTCAATACTGGTATAGTTTATCTATTGTTTTTGTGTTTGTTGAATTACATTGTACACATATTATACCTAATGTTGGCTCTTATTTTTTGGCCGATTATGTTAGGTGACCATTTGATTTCAAATATGGAAGATATTCATGGTTCAACCAGCTCATTATCAACTTCTGATTTTAGCTTTGTTTGACTCTCATTAAGTTAAAGTTGGTAGTAACAGATAATTAAAGGATGTGATAGATTTAAGGTTAATTGTCTAATTGATATTCCAGTTAGCTCATATTTTGTGTGTAAACTGCAATTTTATTGTGTCATTCATATTGTCCTCCACTATGTTGAAGGCATTAGTTAACTGTGGTAATTATTTTTGAGTAGCAATACTATATAGGTTCACATAGTTGATAACAAACTAGCTGTACATATAGAGTCAAATTGGATGATTAATAAAATGTGAATAATTTGATCACTAAAAAGCTAGCTGTATGTATACTTAAGAATATGAAGTTAATATATTATATAGATTATGTTTTTGGTTTCACTGTATCCTACCCATAGAAATATGCTAACTGCAAGTCTTCAACCCGAATGCATATCAGGTTGGCCGCCGCAACGCGCGGCTGGCCACCTGCTTGTTTATAACATTGGAGTTGCGATTCTGATTCAATCTTGCGTGAAAAAATTTAGAGTGATCATCACCACACTCCACCCATTTAACTCGAGACTTTTGAAAACGATCTAATTCAGAAAATTTGCCCAAAGTGTCGGACTCTTTTCTTAAATTAACATGCTTATCAAGACCAGCGTAATTAGTGATACCTTGATCAATTTTATCATCAATCACCACAATCCGAGCAATAATCTGATGTTTTCAGTTCAACTCTACATGTTTAGACACCTTGAGGCTTGACCCAGTCTTTTAAGCGAGCCTTAATAAATTTTAACTCGTCAAAAAAGATCCATCAACAATATTAATCTCCTCAATAGCCGTTTGTACCATCGAATCAAATCCATATCGTCCAGTCCGCGAATGAAAGAACTTAAACATAATAGAACCAAGATTAATCTTCACGTTGAAAAACATAACAGGAGAATGATATGATTCACCTCTAGGAAGGACCACACCTTTAATAGAATGTCCATTACCAAACACATTGTGAAACACAAGAAAGCGATATAATTTACTCATTTTCGATCCCGGTTTATTTCTCCAAGTGAAACGTAAACCACAAAGTTGCACGTCTACCAAACCCATTTTCGAAATAAACATATTAAAATCATTTGTTTCTAATAGGGAATACTCATACCCATGTCTCTCATCACTGCTTTGAACCACATTGTAATCCACACAAAGAATATAACCACTTTGACGAGCCTCCATGAATGACCGCAAGGCATTCCACACTTCTATTTTATCACCAAGAGACCAAGGCATATAAATATTAATCATATAACAATCTCAATTCCGCTTACACCAATTGCCTTTACAAATTATATAGTTATTGTGACAACAGATTGCCTCCTTAACAAACAAGTTAGGGTCCCATAAGGATACCAACCCGGTCGATCAACCATGGATAAGCTAACCGTATAGTCAAACATTTAAATACCCCATATGCTTTTCAATCGAAACAACAACAACCAATTCATTTTTGTCTCCCAGATAGCTTAAAACTCCTACAAAGCTCTTGAATCCAAGTTCGTTTCTTACATTCTTAGACCTTTAATATTAATGGATAGAATCTTCATTTAAACATCTTGAACATGCCAATCGAGTCCACACCATTAGTAAAATTACACGCCGAAATGTCTATACCAAGCTTGTTACCAAGATCCAACAAGTGTTTCTTTACAGCATCCAAGTTAACCCCCTTTCCGTACTTCAACCCCGAACGATCCACATACCTCGTATGCTTGCTAGACAAAAAATTCTAGAATTGTGTATAAATATTCACATTACTCGTAGGCTCGTAGCCACATGGGAATCATTAATAGATTGTTTCTCACAAGGAACATTCGCCACATCATTGTTGTTTACATCCTGAAAGTTATATGCGTCCTCAGAAAATGAAGTAGAATCAACATTAGTATCCACTCCAATCTCATTCATGTAATATGCTCCAATATTAACCTCCTCTGGGACATTCACATCATTTTCATTACCAAACATAGAGCCCATATCAGTGCTCTCACCTTCATCACTAGACTCTCTAGTGTCCTCTATTAAGTCGATCCCCTAGCTGCCAACCTCCTGAAATCTAACATGGTGCATTGAGCCCGAGACTTTAATATGTTTAATAGAAGAAGGTGTTCCATAGATTTATAAGTTGCAACACATACACGCCCTACACTCGTTAGTACCTTGTTGCACTTTTCAAAAAACATACCAATCAAACTTGCATCTTTCTTAAATGCCTTTGAACCCCATGCACAAATAGGCAACCCAGTAATCTCGACTGAAATCAATCTCTCATCCACATAAAATTCATCTGAAGCAGGTTTTATGACATAAAAAACCTTCAACAAATTGTTATTGTTTTTGAATGCTGCACAATCGGATGCGGATCTGAATTGAACCCATATCCAATAACCGCCAACATGTTTGATCTTAACCCCTTCAAAGCCTTAAATAGAGAACAACTTAGCTAGCACAATAATCGTTTCGATTATTTTGAGTTTAATTAACACAACATATTCGTGACTCGTAATATCTAAAAATCAGCATCCAAGAGTCCAAATCACACGATTAAACATTACAAGATGGGTATATAGAATTTTTACCATTAACATCGCCCAAACATGAGTTCATAGGTGAAGGGATCGAAGGAGGAATCAACTTCGTCGGATTTGTCGCTCCCATGCACGTTGCTTTGATAACTTCGTCAGTTTCTTTACGCAAAGATGATGCGGAATTCTTCTTTCGGTCAAACTTAGGCATATCAACAAACACGTGAAAGTTACCTATCCATATGTTTCCAAGCCTACAAACCATCTCTGATTCATTTTTCATTCCCATATAATGTACAAAATCAAAACGCTTCCTAAGCTTTTATCGCTTTCTGGCAAGAAAAACATCCACCAAGCATGCTACCCGTAACATAAAATGATGTCTCCAAATTGTCTTCAGCTTTTTGAAACGGCTGTTGTATACGGGTAGCATGAATTTGATTGTAAGCTTGATGTTGCGTGTATTCCCAACTATCGATAACCCCCTACCCCGACCAATTATCCAGAAAAGAGATCAAAATGAGAAAACGGTAATCAGATATATGATGTCGAGGTGGCGGTTTCCGGTGGTGTGGTTCTGGTGCCGGCAATACAAAATTTGGGGAAAAGAGGATTCGATTAGTGAGTTTTCAACTTAGAACTTATATTAATATATAGCACATCAGACGTAATTGATACTCCGTATATGAATATAGTCTTTAAAGAACATTAAATAAGACAAAGTAAAGATGATGGATAGAAGAGGAAATAAGATTAGGACATATACTGAGATAATTAAGCGGAAAAAGGATGTATATACATATATGAGTTACAGTACGAATTAGATTAAACGAATCTTAATATCAACAACTACAATCGATACATTACAAAATTGATACCTAAGTTTAATTATGGCGGCTAACAAAAAGCGTCATTTATGATGCGTTATATAAACCTTAATTATTCATAATCGGAATGGTTTAAAAGTTTGAATAAAATTGGATTGAATGTTATTAACATGTTTAATTATCAATCTTAATGATGAATATAAAAGTTGTAATAATTACTTTATTACAACTTTTTGAAGTAATAAAATAGAATATAGAATATAGTATTTTAATAAGTGTTTTTGATATAATTTAAAGAGGATATTACATGAAATTTGACGTTTAATGGTTAAAGGAGTATTTTAACTCTGAATGGCTCAACACTGAATGCTGAACCAGTAATGTACAATTCAGCATTGTATGTCATTCAGAAGTAAACAAACGCGTTGATTCAACATTGAGTCATTCAACTAAGAAGTAATCAAAAGTAGCAATAACCCGAAATAAAAATCAATGTTTTGACAATGAGTGTAAGGAGTATTGTGACGCTATTCGTAAAAGAGGAGATAAGGTGAAAACTGACAATGGTTTGAACAAGTTGCCTAACCCCAATTTGAAAACACCTTCATTTATAACTGAACAGGGGTTGTTTGTTAAATCACCAGAGAAATCTCCTATTTTCGATACGGTTAGTGAAATTCGAATGGGAACAGGAAATAATACACTCTTACAGGCGGGTTTCAAAAATGATTTGAGGGTGCAAAATAGACCACCTCTAGATGGGGGTTCAAAAAAGATCACCTTCAAAGAGTAACTTCATAATCTCAATAAAATAATGGAAAAATTAGCGGCCGAAGAATTGCCTTGCAAAAAATCGAAAGCATGAGATTTTGGTTGCAACTGTGCTGAGGCGTTCACATGATCTGGCAACACGAGTTCCATTTTCTCAGAAATGCTAGGTCTTTTTTACAACCACCATCTTCTTCAAGTTTCATATTTCAATGAGTATCTAAATGTATTGCAACAATTATGTTTGCATCACTTTGGGCATATCTCACGTTGATCTATCATAATGGAAGAACTTTTCTTGGAATGCAAGCAGCCGTTCGGTTTGAGCCCTTAGTTGTTAAGTCTTTAGACTTCTTTGTATTTAGTATTCTTTTTGTAAGCTCCACGAGTCTTGATAGGTTCAATGTTTTTGTTTGTTGTATGGGTTTGAACACCCTCTGTCTTTGTAATGGTTTTGGTATACTTCATTGATTCAATGAAGGTACCTATCTTATTTGTTAATAAATTATCTTTTTCGCCGAAAAAAAAAACACACCTTAGTTAAACACCCTAAAAGAACATACTATAATAATATGTTAAGTTCGTTTCCATCAAAATACTCTCATTTTCATTTTCTACTAGAGGCCTAGATGTCTAGAAGATCAATATCTTGTGTGTTACACTGAATTTATCTAAAAATATGTGTTGGGTTTTTTATTTGGTTTCCAATTATGTGGTTAGCCCAAGCCCAACAAATTAAGCCCAATTGATTGTTTGACTTGGTCAACCATCAAGGGGGCATTTTTAATTTGAATTTGTGCAGCTGTATTCATTAATTAAGAGAGTAGATAGATCAGAGAGATCAAAAAGAAAAAGAGAGATTCTCAATTTCCGTCTAAAAATACAGCAGTTCAGAAAATCGACGATCCCCGGAGATCCGACCGTTGAATCTTCTCAATTTTTTGGGCTGTGTCTTCCTGACATCAGTGCCAACATTTTCAACCGTTGAATTCGTCTAATAAGGTCTGTAGGTCGTGATTTTGCTGCTGGAACATAGAGCAGTTTATTGGGTGAATCTTTCATCTTTTGTCTTTAATTTCTTCATATACTTGTTGATTATTGTTGTTCAAGAGTATGATGATGTTGTATACCTCTAGTTGATCTAGAGAAGGATTATTGTATTGCTCTCTTTGTTGATGATAGTGGAATTTAAGTGGCTTACGAGTCCCGTGGTTTTTACTCTCGATTTTGAGGGGTTTTCCACGTAAAAAGTCTCGTGTTTTAGTGTGTGCTTGATTATTGTTTAGCTACTGATTTGGAACAGATTTGGGGACTGATTTAGGTTGGTTTTGATATAGCTTGTTTGTTAGTTTCCTCACAGGTTCATACGGGTCGGGAAATGCTTGTCAAACGGGTTTGTTTCCGCTTTGTAGATTACCCGTTGTGATTATTTTCCCATCAATATGTACTTTGTTGATTTTAAATATTACAATAATTATTTATTATGTTAGGAATTTAGTAGGCCCTAACAAGACAAGTGATTTAAACCAATCCCATGAACGATAAACGAATAATAAAGCATGAAACGATAAATAAAGATAAACGACGCGGTTTAACGTGGTTATATCCCAACTTCAAATCTCGGAGAAGGTTTACTTCACGGGCGCAAACCAGAGATTTTTTCTTATAATTTTCTTGCACATTGTTATGGGTTACATAGGGGTCTATTTATAGGAGATAACAAACAAAGAAATAGCTTAAAGAGCAAGCTAACTTATTCCAGAAAATTCTAGCCGCCCAGACACTTTTTCGCGATCTTGAGCTTCATGCCCTTACAAAATTCGCGATCACGAGATCTTCCTGACACCTTGGAACTTTCTTCTCGAATACTTGCTCCACAAGTTGCCTTAACCTACAAGCTATCCATTCTAGAATCTTTCCTCTGATTTCCTTTCCTTTTGTTTAAAGATCCCTATATATTCAACAATATCCCACTTGGAACCCATACTCGTCAACCCATTACTATGTTCCTTCAACTCCAACAATAACTCTAGATTAGCCGATTATCAACTCCTTTTGATACAGCCGGATGAGACACCTGAATCACGCCGCACTTCACTCGTTAATCCATGAGTAAGTGAAGTCTTTTGACACCAAAAACACCGCTGAGCGATAATTCAATCTCATAGTTACTAGCGTGGGCCATCTCGGTATCTTTCGCCACCATCTTCTAACACAAAGATCATCTTCTTACACTAGAAGACCAATTGAAGCGAGCGAGACTTTAATCATCGGATTCTTCCATGAGACAACATTGTCTCACCGATCGCTCTAGACGTGTCCAATCCTGAACTCGCATGTCAATGATCACCCTCATACTGAATTTCCCATCTATCTATGATTTCCTTTTACCAGCAACAAGAAAACCCAACAAACGCCTTTGTAGCCTATTCATCAAGGTTTCCAAGTGAGAATGCAATCATCACCTCGAAATCTACCACCTTTTTCACTTTCTGCTTTCTCGCTGGTACTACACTGACCTCCTCAGAGCTATGAATTTCACAATCCCCATCTTCTCAACCCAAGCACGCTCCCACTGTACGAGTAAGAAATAAAGTACGACTACTCGAGAAGAAACTTGGTTCGTATAATTAATCAGTTGTAATTTTCTTTGCCATTGGAGAGAAAAACAAGTAGTCAAAGCCCTAGTGTTATCTGGAATCAATGCACTAAACCTGAGAACATTGGAGAAACAAGTCGCTAAACCATGTCCACAACTCCATTATTCGTCAAACTCTCACTAGCTCAATAACTTCCATCAGTTACCAAACTCAAAACGAGTTCCCGACACTCTTAACGATCCTAGAAAGCACAAGTTTCGGGACTTGCAAGATTATATGCCCCTCTTCCATCACCTGAAGAATTCTAATTGATCACCCTCGAAGAAGAATCACTCTTGGTGAAACATCAACCGAGAACCAAGCAACCGTCGAATGCGCTCTATTCGACACCCTTCGACAATAAATTTTCTTTTGTGACTAGAAACTCTAATCCTCCCACATATTCCATAATCCCTTGAATATTAACCAAATACCATTGGTCATCCCGTTTGAAAACCTGTAAGCAAAAAACTTCCCCGATACTCCCACTATCATTTTCAACTCGATGCATCTTGTTCGTTACCACAACCGCTCTAAAGCGAGAGAAGAACACCCTCCTGAGCTCCCGTAACAAACCCACATCTCTGAAAACACTACTCGTACCGCTCAAAATTTCCGAGACAAAACCATCTCGCGTTGGCGTCATCACACCCGAAAAGTTCACCTCGAAGACTGCACAAATTCGAAAATCATATCTCAAGATTCAACAGTCAGATCGGCCTCATATTTTCACCACCTGTAGATCAGTATGTCTTCTATTAGCAAACAAACAATCAAGTTGACCCAATGGTTAACGAACCCGATATGAATTTTGTTAGTTGAATGTTGGTTAATGGACTAACCGACAAAGTTAAGTATGATGCTTAACCAAATAATATGTTTTGATGATGACACATACATATGCATAAGTGATGATCGACATCTTAACATAAAACACGCAAGTTCACTAATCCATACTTAATCTTGCAAATGACCAAATCAAAAAAAAACTTAGAATGAAAACAAAATCATTTAAGTTACACGGTCAAAGGTACGGTCGACCGTATACCTGACCGTAGAAGACCAGACTGAATCTGCAACGCAGTTTTGTGAAAACAAGTTGCACGGTGGCCACCACGGTCAATCGCAGTACAACCGCAGAATTCACTGTCACCATTTTTGACCAAATATAGTTTGACCACTTCCCGACATCTATAATTCATAAAACTTTTCTCAACACGCTTAGAATAGATGCCCTTTCCATACTCAATTGAGTTTTGGTCATAAAAACGCTAATTTTGGTTAATCACGCTTAATTACACCTTAATTTCAATTTAACCATGATTAAGCATAACACATAAGTGTTAATCAATATCTTGTGATCTTAAAACTTATCTAGACATTCTTAGGATGATCACCAAGTACCAACACACATAATCTAATGTCACTAGAATACTAATTATAATTAAAGATTACTTAGTGACAAATTAAGGCTAAATGAAGAACAACACTTTAAAGTATAACTAGTAAAAACTTGTAATCCTAAAATAAACTTAGATACATTTAGGATGGTCACCAAGTCCCAACTAGAGATTGCTCTTCCCTTGTACATGTGTTGGACATTAATGTGTGCTTACACATTAATCATACAATGTGTTATATTGCAAGTAACCTTGCCAAAGCTTAAATCATATTGTTGGGAAAATATCTATATGATTGATATTAGAATAACTATCTCTTGCTATATGAGAGTATTACTTGCTACTTGCTAATATGTTTGATACTTATTAATTTGCCAACTTGTTAACATGCTCTTAAACTTCCTATGTGTTATTTGTTAGAACACTAGGATTCAAATAACTAGTTTACTTCAAGGAATTAAGTGTAACATGGTTCACAAGTAATAATGGTCAATAATCTATTTGGTCTTGTCTAAGTAACACATTATGTAACATGTCCAAGTACAACTTAACATTGATGTCTTTACACACTTAATGCTTAACTTAGAAAGTCACTTTCAATTAATCTTTACTTAAAATGAACAAGATTTGTGATTAATTGAAACTAGGAAGTTAATGACATGTTGACTAGTCTTTAGGATTGAACAAAATGCATTAATGAGCCTAACTAAGTCTTGACCAAACTGAGATTACCGCAAATGACAATCAAGACACTCCTCCAAAATGTTTGGTTTACCACATATGGAGTGTCATGTCATTTTCACACAATAAGACCAAATCTCACACACTTAATGCATGTAGTACTTGTATAGGATATTGGGTTTCTTTTGCAGGTGCTAAATGAAGTAAAAATATGGTGTTCAAATCTGAGTCAAACGGCTATACAACGGATACAAATTTTGGACAGAGGTGCGCACGGTCGAACCACGGTCGAATGTGACAGTGACCATGTGGCAATGGCTAGTTTTTGAATTCCACTTTAAATAGCAAGCATTGGAGAGCATTTGGAGCTGGCCCTCTTGCACATTTCAAATGCACATTTCTTGTAAGATCTTGTTTCAGTTTCAGTCATGTTCAGTGGAATGGGACGCCATCCAAGAGGTGGGCTGCCGTCCACTAATAAAGGACTGGACACCGTCCAGACATTTGGGACGCCGTCCAAATGGTCTGATTGGCCAGCTGTGTAATTTTAAGATTTTAAAAGGGGTATGTTGGTCTTTTCACTTGGTGGCCGGTTTTAAGCCACAAATGGGCAAGGTTGAGCTCATTCAACCTTATCCTCAGCACACAAACACTCTCATATTCAAACCCTAGAGAGAGGAGGAGTTTTAGAGTGAGAAAGCTCCATTTGAAGAGGAAGGAGTCGGATTCTCGCCAAAGCTCGGGTTTTAAAGTTGTTCATCTCGTTTACGGCTACGTTGTGGTAGTATTGGTAAGTTCAAACTCCAAATTTCATTTGTTAGATTTGATATTCAAGTTAGGGTTTGAGCTTGATTAGTTGTGAAACCCTTTTAGATGATGAAGTGGGTTTATGGTGACTAGTAATTGTGGTCACTTGGCGGGTTTTGGGTTGGTTGATGTTTTAGCCATGATTAGGCTTTGATAATGGGTATAATTACTAGTGTTAGTGATTATGGAAGTGTTGGAACCTATTTTGGGTATTTAGTTGACTAATTTTGAAATGGGTCAAAGTTAGGGTTTGGTGTCATTTTGAGCAAGACGAGTATTTAACACTTGTGTTTGGGTTTAATTGGCGTATCAGGACCATTTTCACTTGTATTAGTGATTATTGGTTAGTTTGGGCGCGGTTTGTGCTTGGAAGTGCATTTGGGTCGAAATTGCACTAAGGGTCAATTGGGTTGGTTTGTAAATCCACCCCAATTGTGTTGTTTGTATTGTGATAATGGAATAGGTACTTTCCATTGACGTGTTGCGGATTTGTTCGGTTGCATTCATCAAGACGACAAGGTGAGTGTTAATATCCTATGTGCATATGTATGTGTAGGATGGGTGCTGGTCGGGTGAAGTGGTTCTCGGTTATAGAGCTCACTTCACATATAGGTAGATTTGATGGACTTGCGTATAGGTCCAATTGGCACGGTTGTGCATTTTGGTTGACCACCTTTGGTGAGGTGCACACTTTGTATGTACGTTATCACATGTGCTTGTGATGTGGATTATATAACCCCAATGGCGAAGGGTTGGTATTGAGTTGTGATTGGATAACCCCGATGATGTGGATTTGTATAATCCCGGGACCGTGGGTTTTGATTTGGGAAGTGAATCACGTGTGGATGCGGATTCATGATGACGCGTGTAGTTCGGTCATCTTATTGAGGTAGTAGTCTCGTGTGGATGCGGATTTACTAAGGCTCGTGTAGTTCGGCCAACCTCGATGTTGTTGTGGTATTGAAGATAGTAGTCACGTGTGGATGCGGATTTACTAAGGCTCGTGTAGTTCGGCCAATCTTCTTTTAGTATTGGGTTAAGGGGTTAACCTTGGGCGTTTTACGCTTTATTGCTATATATATCGTCGTATTGTTGTGATGTAGCTAGCCCTCTGGGTGTAGCTTGATAGCGTTGTTCATATCGTTGTTGGTGAACTTACATTGTTGATATTGTTAGCTTGTTGTATAGTGATTGTACGATATGCTTATATTAACTTGCCTTTATGCTTGGATGCTCCGGTATGTGCTATTTGATTATTCGTGTGGTGTGTCCATTTTATGCATATATATGTATGTAGTATATTCTCACTCACTAAGCGTTAGCTTACCCTCTCGTTGTTTACATTTTTATAGATTGCGTGGAGGCGGTGGCTCGGGGAAGCTTGGGGACTAGTGGACTTGCGTAGTTTGCTTTAGAAGACTTGCTTTTGGATTTGATTAGGATTAGGTAGCGTATCCCCAATCACCATGCTCGGTCTATGTTTTATATTAAACTAAAATGGGTCGAATGGTCACTTGACGTAATTTGGGTCGATGTGGTACCGGCGTTGTAAAACTCGAGTTTATTTTGGAAATCTCTTAGTTTTAATTATTATAACATGTTGTGAAAACCGTTTCGTCTAAAAGTGTCGGGAAGCGAGTTTTCTGCTCGCTTAAGTTGGACTCCGGGGACAGCCCCTGGCAGTTCATTTGGACGCCGTCCAAATAGCTTGGACGCCGTCCTGCCCTTCACTACTGGACACCGTCCAGATATGTGGACGCCGTCCAGACGGTCTGTATAAAAAAAACTTTTGGTGTTTCGGTTGGATAACGGGTTGGGTCGTTACAAGTGGTATCAGAGCATGGTCTAAGGGATTTAGGCGACTTGAGATAGGTGCCAAGACTTAGACTTTTGTGTGTGCTTATTTGTTGCGGGACTTGTAGGTGAACGAGTCGGACGGAAACTTGGTTAGTGCCTTAGCGTGTAGGTGAACTAACTAGGATTGTGACTTGTGTTATGATATTACTTCTTGCGAGTGTTTTATCGCGTAGGATTTTTGTTTGTGTTGGTTATATCATCGAGTGAGGTGGTCGTTGTATTAACAAGTTGATACGGCGTGTGCGTATACTAAGGACTTGCAAACCTTATTACGGGTGCAAATCGTGTCTACAAGTGATGTACGACGAGTGTTGAGCAAGATGGGGCGGTGTTGTGCGTGTGGTTTTATACGTTCGTGGACTAATTGTTTTTGCATTCTTTAGAATGACGACGAGAAACGGGATCGAGGCGAGCGACGATGAGTTTAACACTAGAGTTGCGGCCGCCGTGGCGGAGCAAATGAGTGCGTTACGAGAAGAAATGGACTTGAAGTATTCCGAATTTTGAAATAGTGGTGAAATGGAGCGTTCTTATAAGAGCTTCATGAGGACTAAACCTCCGATGTATGACGGGAAACCGGATCCTTTGATAAGCACAACATGGATCTCGAATGTCGAAGGGTGTTTTCGCACTATTGAATGCCCTCTCGAGAAGAGGACAAGACTCACTACTAGCTTGTTGCGGGGTAGGGCGAAGGATTGGTTGGATGGTAAAATTGATATCGTTGGTAGTGAAGCTTTTATGGGGTTATCGTGGGACGATTTTAAGAAGGAATTCTTCAAGGAGTTCCAGACGCAAGCCGATTTGGCGGAATTGCGTGATGAGTTGCGAAATTTGCGACAAAGATCTATGGACTTGAATACTCTCAAGACGACCTTTATGGCGAAGGCTCGTTTTTGCCCGGAGTATATTGGAAACGATAGTATGTTGATGGAAGATTTCTATCGAACTTTGAATAATGACTTGCATGACAAAATTAGCAGAGGTCAGGCGAAATCGTTTGCGAAGTTATTTGCCGTGGCTAGGGGTTTCGAATCGTATTCGCGATCGGTGGTTAGTGAACCTTCAAGTAAGAGAAGGGTTGTTTCGTATGGTGCTCCAAGTAAGAGAACTAAAGGCGCAAGTGTGAGCAGGGGTGGTATACGGATGAGTATATCGGATTCTAGTGCGTCTAGGTGTTACAATTGTGGCGTGAGGGGTCACAAGTCTTGGGAATGTTCGGTGCCAAAGGGTGATGGCACGGTGTGCTTTAATTGCCAAGAAGAAGGACATCGTAAGTCAGAGTGTCCCGAGTTAGCGGGGACGGGTGTGGCGAGAAGACGTTAAGGTACTTTTCGTTTTAATAAATATGTCCTTTGATTAATTATTATGTGCCGATTGGGTTCGGGTTTGTTAATTGCATCGTGTTGTGCATATTATTGTTATGGGTGACATTCCTAATGGAATTACCCTATAGTGGTGTATGGATTGACGAAGGAAGGGCATAAGACTTGGTGCTACCAAGCATTCCTTAGTGTTGGGAAATGTTTCTACCAAGCCATGGGTATGGGCTTTGGTGTTCGGTCGTTAAGCGCGTGTTTGCTTTCGTGTTGAAGTTGATGAACCATGAGGTTCGACGGGTGGATAGAACCCTAAAGATTGAGTGTTTGATCTCGATGTGTGTTGGTAATGGAGTGTACGTGACGCGATGTTAGGTGCCTCTTTCATACCTACTAGCATGGTATTCGACTCCGATGGTGTTGCGGTTAAATTGTACTTAGGGTACCGGAGAGAAACCCTTAGGCACATGAGTGACTAGGTGGAAATTTGACAAGCTAGAGCAATCGGATGATTGCAAGATTAAAGTTTGTGTAATTTGTGGCGAACTCTTCGTTCGAAGTGTTTAAGGATAGGTTAAAATCCTTCGTGTGCTCAAGGTTGGAGCAAGGTATTGTGATGTGATTATGGAACGGAGTTCTAAGTGGGGGAGTTTGAACTCTCGCACGAAGATATTCTAGTGTATTGATAGTGAACGATGCTCGTATGGATTCGGAGCTAGCGTTGAGACCTACGTTGGTTGATTGTGGTAAAAGTACGATTTAGAATAAATTGTACTTAGGGTTTGAATTTAAATTATCACCCAGGTGGTAATGTGGTTAATCTCGTTGAGAGATAATGGACGTGTTTGGCAAGCAAGGTGAGATCCCTCGGTTAAGGGATGTGTGTGTCGGATTCTCTTCTAGAGAATTATTGTTTTGTGCCTATGTGCGATATAGGTGGTTCTTGCTCGATTGTGGTGGCGTTGTGTACACGTACGTGTGATGCGTGTGCAAGGATTTCCAAGTGAGTGGAATGTTCCTAAGTATGAGTATATACTTGTTGTTGGGTGGATGGTTGGTGTATTCCGTTAGGATTCACTATGGTGTAGCAGTGCGCGATGTTACACTACTCGTTGTGATAGAGGCCAAACGAGCGTGTGTTGATGGTTAGTGTATTCCGTTAGGATTCACTATGGTGTAGCAGTGCACGATGTTACACTACTCGTTGTTTGAGTCCAGAAGAGCATGTGTGTTTGGTGGGTTATGGCCGTTGACTTGGTCCGCTAACTTCACCTTGGGAGAAGTGTTATATCGGTATAGTATAACGTTATCGGAAAATGCGAGTACCGATGGCGAATGGGAGTACCATTCCTGTGTTGAGATTTGGGAAGTGAGTCGCGTGTAGTTCGGATTCACAATGACACGTGTGGATGCGGTCATTCTGTTGGGATAGTGACTCTCGTGTAGTTCGGATTCACTAAGGCGCATGTAGTTCGGCCAATCCCGATTGTTGTTGCGGTGGAGTGGTGAGTCGCGTGTGGTACGGATTCACTAAGGGGCATGTAGTTTCGGCCAGCCTTCATGTGGTTAGTATTGAGAACTATTGGTTGTTTTATATGCTAATGGTGGGGTCATGAGGACCATGATGCGTGATTAGTGATGTGATAGCCGTATTTCGCTCACATGTTGTTACGGGTGTGACAATAGTCGATTTTGTGTACCTTGGGATTAGCGTTGCCATTGTCGTTTTGGGCGCTATCGGTTTTAGCCGTTTTATGATGTTACGATAGTTGCGTATTGGTCGTATTGCGCACTACAAGGGATGTTAGGTGGTAAGTGTATCCGTAAGGATTCGTTTCGTTCGGTATTCATCGTTAGTTGTTGACCTTGTGTTAGGACTTGGTTATTATTAGCATTGTACTTGGTAAGGGTACGCTAAGGGATTGATATCTCGGTAAAGAGATTAGTTAAGTTTTTCCCGATGTGAGGGATTGAGCAAGTTTTAGTGCTCAGATCGGTAGATTTGATAATTTGCGGATGACGATTTAGTGTTAAAGGTGGTTCATTGGGAAGAATTTCCTAGAGGAGTTGGAAGGACGCGTGATGATTCCATGTACGCTAAGTGATTGTAGTAGACTTCGGATGTTGTGTGCATTGCATGTCCCATAATGTGTGCAAGCGTGTTTTTGGTCAATGGAGTAATCTTCGAGTTAATGATTCATGTGGTGGAAGTCATATTGGAGCGTATGTTTGAGGACCATTGAGTGTTGGTCTGGTTGGTTAAGTGATGGTGATCATGGGGACGTGATCCAATTTAAGTGGGGAGAGTTGTAAGACCATGTTTCAGTTTCAGTCATGTTCAGTGGGATGGGACACCGTCCAAGAGGTGGGACGTTGTCCACTAATAAAGGACTGGACGCCGTCCAGACATTTGGGACGCCATCCAAATGGTCTGACGGACCAGCTGTGTAATTTTAAGATTTTAAAAGGGGTATGTTGGTCTTTTCACTTGGTGGCCATTCAAATGGTCTGAATGTTGGTTAATGGACTAACCGACAAAGTTAAGTATGATGCTTAACCAAAGAATATGTTTTGATGATGACACATACATATGCATAAGTGATGATCGACATCTTTACATAAAACACGCAAGTTCACTAATCAATACTTAATCTTGCAAATGACCAAATCAAACAAAACTTAGAATGAAAACAAAATCATTTTCATTACACGGTCAAAGGTACGGTCGACCGTATACCTAACCGTATAAGCCCACACTGAATCTGCAACACAGTTTTGTGAAAACAAGTTGCACGGTCGACACCACGGTCAACCGCAGTACGACCCCAAAATTCACGGTCACCATTTTTGACCAAATATAGTTTGACCACTTCCCAACATCTATAATTCATGAAACCTTTCTCAACACGCTTAGAATATATGCCCTTCCATACTCAATTGAGTTTTGGTCATAAAAATGCTAATCTTCGTTAATCGCGCTTAATTACACCTTAATGACAATTTAACCATGATTAAGCATAACACATAAGTGTTAATCAATAACTTGTGATCTTAAAACTTTTCTAGACATTCTTAGGATGATCACCAAGTACCAACACACATAAGATAATGTCACTAGAACACTAATTACAATTAAAGTTTACTTAGTGATAAATTAAGGCTAAATGAAGAACAATACTTTAAAGTATAACTAGTAAAAAATTATAATCCTAAAATACACTTAGATACATTTAGGATGGTCACCAAATCCCAACTAGAGATTGCTTTTCCCTTATACATGTGTTGAACATTAATGTGTGCTTACACATTAATCATGCAATGTGTTCTATTTCAAGTAAGCTTGCCAAAGCTTAAATCATATTGTTGTGCAAATATCTATATGATTGATATTAGAATAACTATCTCTTGCTATATGTGAGTGATATCGGCTAAAAAGTCACGTTTTACCCCGGTATTAAGGCCCAAAAACAAGAAAGATTCGAACTTTATAGGCAAAATACCCACTTTGTCTATTAGAATTGAAGAACAAGTAATTACGAAGACGGTGCAAAAAGAATCAAGAGAATCGGAGCTAAAACGAAGATTCTAGAGCAAAAACGGTGAAATACAAGAAATCAAGTTACGATCCAGGAAAATCAGGCTGACCAGGCCAGCAAATGGCCTACCATACGGCTTTCCAAACGGCCTGCCAATATGGTAAACGACCTGCCAAACGGTCAGATTAAACGGGCTCGATAAACGGCTTGCCTTAGCAAACGGCCTCTAAAAACGGCCTGCAGGCCGTTTGCAGGCAAAAATCTTGTTTATTTAAAGGGTCGTTGTCATTCATTCCAACACACACTTCAATTCACTTCTTTCTCTCTCTTGTACAATATTAGTCATACTCTCAAGGCCTTCGACTCCGTACGGGAAATCTAGTACCCGGAGAAGAATGTCGAAGATTGTATTAGGAGCGGTCTGGAGTCTTGAAGTTGTCACTTTTGTATTCGGAACTCGTTTAATCTACTGGTACTTGTATCCCTTATCTTTATGTCTTCTATCATTATGTTATGTGATATTGTTTCCATGGTTAGCGAGTAGTTATCTTTAGTGTATGCTATGATGTAAGCAGTTATAATGCCGAAATAATATTATGGTCTGTGTATGCTATTGAAATGCTTTCTGATTATGCTTTAAACTCAATAGCTTTTCCAACTAATAGAACGCAGTTATTGGCTCTGTTATTGGGAAGTCGCGAACCTCGATTCAGAGTACACTATCTGTGTCACCCTTTGGTAAGAGAAGTCTATCGGATACAACGTAAGATCGACTGAGGCACACTGGTTGTAGTAAGTCTATCAAGCCTTAGATTCCGACTGATGACTCTTTCGTAGTGAAACATCTGACTAGACCCTTAGTACATTGTCGGTCTAGACCATGCTAGTGTAGTCACTAAGCATATAAACTTCGTACGTGCACGCTGAAGCACAACGGTTGTTGTAAGCTGTACCTCTGCTAAGTAAGGCCATGGAACCCGGTCAGTGTTGATTAGTACACTGCACCATATCGCGGTCTCAAGCATTGCACCCCGCTTGAGGGATTATTAGTTAATTAAGGATATGTTTGTTTAGACACATAAAGGATTGGGCCGTTAGGATAACCGAACATGTTCATGGAAGTCAGCTTGACTTGGCCATGGTGTTCTTCATGGTTGAACTCTTTTTAAGGGCTTAACTATCTTTTAAACCTAATCATTAACGAAAGCATTGAAACACATCACGTCTCTCGGATATGGTAAACCATGTATTCTATTATACTTAAGAAAGTTTAGACCATTATGGAATGTTAATACGTCACCCAACCGAGTCACTCAATTGGATGAGCCATCTGAACGTGTATACCTGTAGTCAGACTGCACGGGCGTCGGAGGTAAGGGACGTTGCTGTCTATTCAGAATCTTCAAGCCAAACGCAGTACCCAGTGACATGTCTTATGACAGGGGCGTTTAGGACCAGTGTAATGAATACAAGGCCTCTGCCTATTAATGAGCCAGCATTCCATAATGTCGGCAGAATAACTGATGAAGTCATAGTATGCACTCACTTTAACCTTATCTGAATTACGAATTTTATCACATTTACTTTATCTGTCTTATAAATTAAAAATCCCAAAATTAAGTAACCACTACTCCTTCCTAACTATCTTAGGCTTAAATATAGGTTCGATTCTACTGATATCTCAAAAATACGACTCTAGGTCATACTTCCCTTACTCATACTAAGGAGTAGTACGATTTAGGCCTCGCTAAATATAAATTTAAAACAGTACCTCCCCCTTGGGTGGCTGATCCTGGCGCGCTGCGGCCCGACGACACCGCACGAATAAAACCGTCCGTTTCGGCCATATCACGGGGGAGTCTAGTTTTTGGCGCCGCTGCCGGGGAACTGGTATCAGGCAATACTGCTCTCTATCAAACTTATTCGCAAACATTTAGTGGTGTATAAGAAAGACAATTATACACGGACTTGGTTGTTGGATTTTCCGAACAGTCGCCAATTATATTGGGACCAAAAGGATCCTTCCTCTCTGTAGTCGGTCTATCCACTTGGTTTGTTAAATAGTTCGTGTGAAGCTCTATTACCGAAATACCAAGGAATCAGTAGCCAGAACCAAAAACATATTCAACCATAGGATAGTTAGTTAATTAAACTAGAATTAGATTACCTTAGAATTAGATTACATTAGATTACTTTAGAATTAGACTACCTTAGACTAGTTTAGCTTACCTTAGATTACTTTAGAAATTTAGTTTATTTGCTAAAAATTAAAAACAGAAAGGCATACCCAGCGTATGACCCAAACCCAATCTAGACCAGGGCCGTTGTTATTCGTACCTGATCCAGACGCAATAATCTCTAAAGCATGCAAGGAAGCACGAATCAGAAATCAAATGGCGTTACGCGTTACTTTAGCAGAAAATACTAAACCCTCGATTGAAGGTCGAGGAGGACCGATCAGATTTCCAGAGATTCAAGGACACTCGTTCGAGTTAAAACATTACATCATCCAGCTCATTCAGAATAGCTGTCAGTTTCATGGATTACCGAATGACGATCCTAATTCTCACCTTGATAAACTCATATCTCTTTCGAACTCCTACAAACAGCCAGGGATAGGACAAGATATAGTCCGGCTATACTTGTTTCCCTATTCTCTCACTCATCATGCTCAAACTTGGTTCGAAGGACTGGAAAAAGATTCCATCAGGCTTGTGTTAATTGTACTAACCCGCAACCTACTGAATTGAAGACGCAACCGCAACAGGTCAACCAAGCTCAGGCTTGTGTTAATTGTACTAACCCGCAACCTACTGAAGAATATCAAGTTGAGTACGAAAACCCTGACGGTTCAGTCTGCTACATCCAATACCCAGCTCGTCCACCAAATCCCGGATTCAATCAACAAACTAGGGTTAATCAATTTCAGCGAAGCAATCAACCTTTTCGCTATTGCTATCCACCTTACCCATCCCAACAATCTCAATTGACCTACAATCAACCACTCCCACTAACTGGTACACCAGTTGAGGAAAATTCCTCTACCACCCAGATTACCAAAGTAACTAACCCCACTCTCGGAGCTGATGATCAGTTGACTCAGTTCATTCAAGGACAACAATAGCTAAATCAAGGAACTGCAGCCAGGTAAAGTCATACAGAGATACTAATGAGAAATCAATTGGCTCTGTTTAAAAGTCTGGAAAAGCAGCTCTGACAGTTATCACAACGCCTTGAAACCCGATCGCCGGGAAGGTTACCAAGTAATACTATCCAAAATCCCCATATAGAAGAAGCAAAGCAAATGGATTCCGTAATCCTAGAGGAAGAACCACGGAGAAGGTCAGCCAGGCTCAAGAACAAATCAACATATACTCAGAAGCTGACCCCGAAAACTCCAGTTCGTGTACCCTATGCTGGGAGGCTACAAGAAGAACCATCCAAGCTTGATTCCTTCAAACTTGATGGAAGATTCCTGGACACTATGTCCAAGGTTCCCAACCAGAAGAGATACATCTGAAGGCTTCTTTCTACAAAGGAAAGGATACCAGATTCTAACAAAATTCTACTAAGTGAAGAATGCTCTGCATTACTCAGGAACTCTCACCACCAAAGCTAGGAGATACGGGCTGATTCGTTTTCCCATGTTCAAACTACCAATCTAGAACCATTCATGCGCTAGCAGATTTAAGAGCAAGTATCAACCTAATCCCCTACTCTCTCTACAAGAGATTAGAGTTAGGAGACTTGTCACCAACTAAAATGACAATCCAACTTGCTGATCACACAATTCGATATCCTAAGGGCATAGTTGAGAACGTCTTGGTGAAAGTCAACAAATTCTTGTATCCTACGTATGTCGTAGTAATGGATATTAAGGAAGACCTACTGTGACGACCCGAAAATTTCCGACCAAATTTAAACTTAATCTTATATGATTCCGACACGATAAGAAAAGTCTGTTAAGTTAAATATCAAAATTTTGAACTATGTTCATGTATTTATCTAACCTCGACCAAATTTCGACGATTCACGAACGATTATATAGATGGATATGAATATGTATTTATCTAACCTCGACCAAATTTCGACGCTTCACGAACGATTATATATATATATATATATATATATATATATATATATATATATATATATATATATATATATATATATATATATATATATATATATATATATATATATATATATATATATATATATATATATATATATATATGTATATATATGTATATATATGTATATATTAAACTTGAAAATGTTAACAAAGTATTAAATGTATAATACTTTACATTAAGCGTATTTGTCTCAATATATGCTTAATATATTCATCTACGGAATTAAAAGATATTTATCAAATCTCTTATAGATTGTGTTATTGTTACGGGTCTCTGTTGTGAGGTCCACTGTGATTTAAGAAAAACTTTTCTTTTTAACGATATTCGGAATAAATAGTAGTGTAATCTACAAGTGAGAACAAAGTGTCAAATAACATGAAGTAGACAAAAGTAGTAGAGATTCCTGCTTAATTTTTAATGCATGCTTTACAATATTTTTTCTCGTGATTCTTGATAAGTTAATTATTTAACTATCAGAATATTTAATGTAAGAAAACGTTTTCAATATAATAGAATTTTTATTATTAAAATGTTTTGTTAAAAGAACGTAATTTTGATATAAAACGTTTCGATATTATTAAATATATTTTAATAGGTAACGAAAAGATGATTTATAGAAGCAAATGACCAAAACACTCAAATGATTAAGTTATACTTCGGGTAATATAGTTTATCATTGATTAAGTCTAATTATTGATAAATGTACACGTCGCAAAACGTAAAGTACGCGTTTTCTAAGCGTACGAAAGGATGTTCGAGAAACCGGAACCGGGACATAAGTCGAGTGAAATATCCCGTTCATATTGATTATAAACGTTCCATATTAATTGATTTCGTCGCGAGGTTTTGACCTCTATATGATACGTTTTTCAAAGACTGCTTCATTTTTAAAACAACCATAACCTTTATTTTATCTGTAAAGGTTTAAAAAGTATTACGTAGATTATCAAATAATGATAATCTAAAATATACCATTTACACACAACCATTACATAATGGTTTACAATAAGAATATATTACATCAAAAATAAGTTTCTTGATTGCAGTTTTTACATAATATCATATAAGCATGGACTCCAAATCTTGTCCTTATTTTAGTATGCAACAGCGGAAGCTCTTAATAATCACCTGAGAATAAACATGCTTAAAACGTTAACAAAAATGTTGGTGAGTTATAGGTTTAACCTATATATTATCAAATCATAATAATAGACCACCAGATTTCATATTTCAATATACATCCCATACATAGAGATAAAAATTATTCATATGGTGAACACCTGGTAACCGACATTAACAAGATGCATATAAGAATATCCCCTATCATTCCGGGAAATCCTTCGGACATGATAAAAACGAATTCGAAGTACTAAAGCATTCGGTACTTTGGATGGGGTTCGTTAGGCCCAATAGATCTATCTTTAGGATTCGCGTCAATTAGTAGATCGGTTTACTAATTCTTAGGTTACCAAGCAAAAGGGGCATATTCGGCTTCGATCATTCACCCATATAATGTAGTTTCAATTACTTGTGTCTATTTCGTAAAACATTTATAAATCTTACTTGAACTTGTTTTCGTGTCATGATTCTGCTTCAAGAACTTTCAAGCCATCTAAGGATCCTTTGAAACTAGATCTATAAATGTTTGATTGCTTAACATGTTGGAAACACTTAATCATGTAAATAACAATTTTATTTAATATATATATAAACATGGAAAAGTTCGGGTCACTACAGTACCTACCTGTTAAATAAATTTCGTCCGAAAATTTTAAGCAGTTGGAGGTGTTGACGTATCTTCTGGAAATAAGTGCGGGTATTTCTTCTTCATCTAATCTTCTCGTTCCTAGGTGAACTCGGGTCCTCTACGAGCATTCCATCGAACTTTAACAATTGGTATCTTGTTTTGCTTAAGTCTTTTAACCTCACGATCCATTATTTCGACGGGTTCTTCGATGAATTGAAGTTTTTCGTTGATTTGGATTTCATCTAACGGAATAGTGAGACCTTCTTTAGCAAAACATTTCTTCAAATTCGAGACGTGGAAAGTGTTATGTACAGCCGCGAGTTGTTGAGGTAACTCAAGTTGGTAAGCTACTGGTCCGACACGATCAATAATCTTGAATGGTCCAATATACCTTGGATTTAATTTCCCTCGTTTACCAAATCGAACAACACCTTTCTAAGGTGCAACTTTAAGCATGACCATCTCTCCAATTTCAAATTCTATATCTTTTCTTTTAATGTCAGCGTAGCTCTTTTGTCGACTTTGGGCGGTTTTCAACCGTTGTTGAATTTGGATGATCTTCTCGGTAGTTTCTTGTATTATCTCCGGACCCGTAATCTGTCTATCCCCCACTTCACTCCAACAAATCAGAGACCTGCACTTTCTACCATAAAGTGCTTCAAACGACGCCATCTCAATACTTGAATGGTAGCTGTTGTTGTAGGAAAATTCTGCTAATGGTAGATGTCGATCCCAACTGTTTTCGAAATCAATAACACATGCTCGTAGCATGTCTTCAAGCGTTTGTATTGTCCTTTCGCTCTGCCCATCAGTTTGTGGATGATAGGCAGTACTCATGTCTAGACGAGTTCCTAATGTTTGCTGTAATGTCTGCCAGAATCTTGAAATAAATCTGCCATCCCTATCAGAGATAATAGAGATTGGTATTCCATGTCTGGAGACGACTTCCTTCAAATACAGTCGTGCTAACTTCTCCATCTTGTCATCTTCTCTTATTGGCAGGAAGTGTGCTGATTTGGTGAGACGATCAACTATTACCCAAACAGTATCAAAACCACTTGCAGTCCTTGGCAATTTAGTGATGAAATCCATGGTAATGTTTTTCCATTTCCATTCCGGGATTTCGGGTTGTTGAAGTAGACCTGATGGTTTCTGATGCTCAGATTTGACCTTAGAACACGTCAAACATTCTCCTACGTATTTAGCAACATCGACTTTCATACCCGGTCACCAAAAATGTTTCTTGAGATCCTTGTACATCTTCCTCGTTCCAGGATGTATTGAGTATCTGGTTTTATGAGCTTCTCTAAGTACCATTTCTCTCATATCTCCAAATTTTGGTACCCAAATCCTTTCAGCCCTATACCGGGTTCCATCTTCCCGAATATTAAGATGCTTCTCTGATCCTTTGGGTATTTCATCCTTTAAATTTCCCTCTTTTAAAACTCCTTGTTGCGCCTCCTTTATTTGAGTAGTAAGGTTATTGTGAATCATTATATTCATAGATTTTACTCGAATGGGTTCTCTGTCTTTTCTGCTCAAGGCGTCGGCTACCACATTTGCCTTCCCTGGGTGGTAACGAATATCAAAGTCGTAATCATTTAACAATTCAATCCACCTACGCTGCCTCATGTTCAGTTGTTTCTGATTAAATATGTGTTGAAGACTTTTGTGGTCGGTATATATAATACTTTTGACCCCATATAAGTAGTGCCTCCAAGTCTTTAATGCAAAAACAACCGCACCTAATACCAAATCATGCGTCGTATAATTTTTCTCGTGAATCTTCAATTGTCTAGACGCATAAGCAATTACCTTCGTTCGTTGCATTATTACACAACCGAGACCTTGCTTTGAGGCGTCACAATATATCACAAAATCTTCATTCCCTCAGCTAATGACAATATAGGTGCCGTAGTTAACTTTTTCTTCAACAATTGAAACGCTTTTTCTTGTTCATCCTTCCATTCAAATTTCCTCCCTTTATGCGTTAATGCAGTCAAGGGTTTTGCTATTTTGGAAAAATCTTGGATGAATCTCCTGTAATAACCAGCTAGCCCTAAAAATTGGCGTATGTATTTCGGAGTTTTCGGGGTTTCCCACTTTTCAACGGTTTCAATCTTTGCTGGATCCACCTGAATACCTTCTTTGTTCACTATGTGACCGAGGAATTGAACTTCTTCCAACCAAAATGCACACTTTGAAAACTTAGCGTACAGTTTTTCTTTTCTTAGAAACTCTAGCACTTTTCTCAAATGTTCTTTGTGTTCTTGATCATTCTTCGAGTAAATAAGTATGTCATCGATGAAAATAATGAAAAACTTGTCAAGATATAGCCCACACACTCGGTTCATGAGGTCCATGAACACAGCTGGTGCGTTAGTCAATCCAAACAGCATAACCATAAACTCGTAATGACCGTAACTAGTCCTAAAAGCAGTCTTTGGAATATCATCCTCCTTCACCCGCATTTGATGATATCCAGAACGTAAATCGATCTTCGAATAAATAGACGAGCCTTGTAGTTGATCAAATAATTCGTCAATTCTCGGTAGTGGGTAGCGGTTCTTGATGGTAAGTTTGTTCAACTCTCGGTAGTCGATACACAACCTGAATGTACCATCTTTCTTCTTGACAAACAAAACAGGAGCTCCCCATGGTGATGTGCTTGGTCGAATGAAACCACGCTCTAAAAGTTCCTGTAACTGACTTTGTAATTCTTTCATTTCGCTGGGTGCGAGTCTGTATGGAGCACGGGCTATTGATGCAGCTCCTGGTACAAGGTCTATTTGAAATTCAACGGATCGGTGTGGAGGTAGTCCCGGTAATTCTTTCGGAAATACATCGGGAAATTCTTTTGCGACGGGAACATCATTGATGTTCTTTTCTTCGGAATTAACTTTCTCGACGTGTGCTAGCACATCATAGCAACCTTTTCTTATTAGTTTTTGTGCCTTCAGGTTACTAATAAGATTTAACTTCGCGTTGCTCTTTTCTCCGTACACCATTAATGGTTTTCCTTTTTCTCGTATAATGCAAATTGCATTTTTGTAACAAACGATCTCTGCTTTCACTTCTTTCAACCAGTCCATACCGATTATCACATCAAAACTCCCTAACTCTACTGGTATCAAGTCAATCTTAAATGTTTCGCTAACCAGTTTAATTTCTCGATTCCGACATATATTATTTGCTGAAATTAATTTACCATTTGCTAATTCGAGTAAAAATTTACTATCCAAAGGCGTCAATGGGCAACTTAATTTAGCACAAAATTCTCTACTCATATAGCTTCTATTCGCACCCGAATCAAATAAAACATAAGCAGATTTATCGTCAATAAGAAATGTACCCGTAACAAGCTCTGGGTCTTCCTGTGCTTTTGCCGCATTAATATTGAAAACTCTTCCACGGCCCTGCCCATTAGTATTCCCCTGATTCTGGAAATTTCTAATAATGTGGCCCGGTTTTCCACATTTATAACAAACAGCGTTGGTATTACTTGCTCCGACACTATTCGTTTCGGCATTACTTGTTCCGACATTATTTGTTCCTTTAGTTCTATTAAACTTAGGTCCGTAGACCTTACACTTTGTCGCGCTATGACCATTTCTTTTACACCTGTTGCAAAATATCGTGCAAAACCCCTGATGATTTTCTTCACACCTATGACATGGCTGTTTTTGGTTTTTGTTACCGTTGTTGTTATTGAGGTTGTTGTTGGGATTGTTATTATTGCTGAAACGGTTGTTGTAGTTGTTGTTGTTGTTGGGATGTTTGTTATAGTTATTGTTAGGATTGCGGTTATTGTTGCGATTGTTGTTGCGGTTTTTGGGATAGTTGTTACGATTGTGGTTGTAATTGTTGTTGTTGTTGTTGTACTGGTGACTCTTGTGACCATTTTCTTCCCACTTCCTCTTGAGTTGTTTCGTGTTGGCTTCTTTGGCCGCCTGCTCTTTAATTCTTCCCTCAATCTGATTTATGAGTTTATGAGCCATTCGACTTGCCTTCTGTATAGAAGCGGGCTCGTGTGAACTCACATCTTCTTGAATCCTTACTGGTAACCCTTTTACAAACGCGTCGATCTTCTCTTGTTCATCTTCGAATGCTCCCGGACACAATAGGCACAACTCTGTGAATCGTCGTTCATATGTAGTAACGTCGAACCCTTGTGTTCGTAACTCTCTAAGTTTTGCCTTGAGTTTATTGACTTCGTTTCTAGGACGGTACTGCTCGTTCATCAATTGCTTGAATGCCTACCACGGTAGTGTGTAAGCAGCATTTTGTCCTACCTGTTCAAGATAGGTGTTCCACCACGTTAACGCAGTACCTGTGAAGGTATGCGTAGCGTACTTAACTTTGTCCTCTTCAGTACACTTACTTATGGAAAACACCGATTCAACTTTCTCGGTCCACCGTTTTAATCCAATTTGTCCTTCAGTTCCATCAAATTCCAAAGGTTTGCAGGCAGTGAATTCTTTGTAGGAGCATCCTACACGATTTCTTGCGCCGTTAGCTGCATTGCTAGATTCAGAGTTATTATTGGTATGTAGCGCAGCCTGTACTGCGGCTATGTTTGCAGCAAGAAAGGTACGAAATTCCTCTTCGCTCATATTCATGGTGTGTCGAGTAGTCGGTGCCATTTCCTTCAAAATAGCCAACTGAATCGCGTTAATCATACAGAATATTAAGAGTAGTCAATAGTATTTCGTAGCATAATATGAACTCATTTATAAAAGCTTTTTCTTCATATTAGCATTTTATAAGTTTAAATTCGGGTACTACCTACCCGTTAAGTTCATACTTAGTAGCTAATATACAATTCAACTACTATAATTCCATATAAAAAACTGATTATAATAATATATCACATATAAATATTCTTCAAACTTACAACATCGCTATATTACATATAACATGAAATAAAGTACACATTGATACAGGACAGTTTTGAAGATAAATCTAGTTAATACGCAAGTTGTTCAGCAAAGGAAATAAAGACACATAATTCATAAGTCCAGAAACAAGTCATGCATTCTGGTTTTACTAAGACGACTTCCCATCCTTGGTCTTGTGGAAAATAACTGTTATGACCATTGGCTAGGCAGCATGTTGTAATGTCGTCAAAAGGACGAGGGTTTCGTAATGTCCAACAGCCCCGTAATAATCTAAAAACCTTGTTTCTCACCCCAACTACTGAATCCATCACTTGTGGGAAGGTCTTATTTAAAAGCTGCAATCCGATGTTCTTTTTCTCACTTTGGTAAGAAGCGAACATAACTAACCCGTAAGCATAACATGCTTCTTTATGTTGCATGTTAGAAGCTCTTTCTAATTCACAAAATCCTATGTTGGGATATGTTGAGTCAAAATAGGTTCTTAACCCGTAGCGTAAAATTGCATTTGGGTTCCCCGCATTTAACGCTTTAAAGAAAACACGGCGTAACTTACGGTCTCCCCAATGTGATATACCCCACCTATCAAAGGAAAGCCTTTTATAAACTAAGACATTTTTGGAAAGTCTTTCAAATGTTTGACAAGTTAATTTTGCCATAATTAATTGTGCTGATGAATTCTGACCGACTCTAGATAAGATTTCCTCAATCATATCCTCTGGTAGATCTTCTAAAATAATCGGTTGTCTACCCTTAACGTCCATTTTGTTTTTATACTGTAAAATAGACAAGGATTAGATTCATAAAAGATAATTAACAAACAATACAAGCAATTTTTACATAGAACATAAAAGTACAAGCACACTACAATACATATAATATACAACATGATTACAACCCTCTAATCTAAATAACTGGTTTCTTCTTCTTCGGACTTGGTTCGTTTTCCTAATTTTCTAGGAATATATGGTGTTCCTCTAATACGAGCCGTCGTTTTTCATAATGGTTTAGAAAAACCTGGTGGTTTAGAGGTTCCCGGGTCATTGTTACATTTTAGGAAATACGGATGTTGTCGATACATATAAAGTTCATCGGGGTTGGAATCGCGTTTCTCTATTTTTATACCTTTTCCCTTATTATTTTCTTTCGCTTTATTAAATTGGTTCGAGGTAATTTCTATAACATCATCGGAATCCTCATCGGGATCCGATTCATCGGAAAATTGGTAATCTTCCCAATATTTTATTTTCTCGGCGGAAACACCATTGACCATTATTAACTTTGGTCTGTTGGTTGAGGATTTTCTTTTATTTAATCGATTTACTATAGGTATCAATATTTCTTCCTCCGGAATCTCTTCTTCTTCTGGTTCCTCCTCTTCCGATTCCTCCTCTTCTGGTTCCTCTTCTTCCCGTTCCTCCTCTTCCAGTTCCTCTTCGGGAATTTGTGAATCTTCCCAAAATATATTCGACTCTTCATTATTATTAGGTGAATCAATGGGATTTGTACTAGAGGTAGACATCTATCACACAATATCAAACACGTTAAGAGATTAATATATCACATAATATTTACATGTTAATAATATATAGTTTCCAGCAAAAAAAAATGTTAAGCAATCGTTTTTGAAGAAAAACACGGTCGAAGTCCAGACTCACTAATGCATCCTAACAAACTCGGTAAGACACACTAATGCAATTTTCTGGTTCTCTAAGACTAACGCTCGGATACCAACTGAAATGTCCCATTCATATTGATTATAAACATTCCATATTAATTGATTTTGTCGCGAGGTTTTGACCTCTATATAAGACGTTTTTCAAAGACTGCATTCATTTTTAAAACAACCATAACCTTTATTTTATCTATAAAGTTTTAAAAAGCATTACGTAGATTATCAAATAATGATAATCTAAAATATACCATTTGCACACGACCATTACATAATGGTTTACAATAAGAATATATTACATCAAAAATAAGTTTCTTGAATGCAGTTTTTACATAATATCATACAAACATGGACTCCAAATCTTGTCCTTATTTTAGTATACAACAGCGGAAGCTCTTAATAATCACCGGAGAATAAACATGCTTAAAACGTCAACAAAAATGTTGGTGAGTGATAATGCTAAAAACGAACATATATTTCATAGCATTATCCCTCAAGAAAGACAATCTTTTAGTTGCAATTGTTCTATTTACAAGTAATATTTGTTTAAATAATAAAAGATGAAGTCAAAAGACAGATTCGACGATTTGAAGATGCAAACGATCAAAAAGCTAAAAAGTACAAAGTACAATCAAAGTGGTTCAAATTATTGATGAGAAACGTCTCAAAATTGCAAGAGTACAAGACGCAAAATGCAAAGTACAAGATATTAAAAAGTACACAAGGACGTTCGAAAATCCGGAACCGGGACCTAAGTCAACTTTCAATGCACGACGCAACGGGCCGAAAATTACAAGTCAACTATGCAAATAAATATAATATAATATATAAATAATTCTTAAAATTATATATATATTATATTTATATTTTAAAAACCGTCGGCAAAGCTAGGATCCAAAGTGTGAGCTGGAATCCACAGCTCCGCACTCGCGGAGCTTCGAAGGCAAGAAAAACCGCACTCGCGGAGTGCACAGTATCCAGATGGGGCCTATAAAAGGCAACGCATTTTGCTGAATTCGATACACCTTTATCTATCTCTCTATCTCACTCGTATAATATATATATATATATATATATATATATATATATATATATATATATATATATATATATATATATATATATATATATATATATTATAATTTTAATTTTAATTTTAAATTCTAATAATAAGGGTATGTTAGCGAATGTTGTAAGGGTGTAAGTCGAAATTCTGTCCGTGTAACGCTACGCTATTAATACTCATTGTAAGTTATGTTCAATCTTTTTAAATTAATGTCTCGTAGCTAAGTTATTATTATGCTTATTTAAATCGAAGTAATCATGATGTTAGGCTTAAATATTAAAATTGGGTAATTGGGCTTTGTACCATAATTGGAGTTTGGACAAAAGAACGACACTTGTGGAAATTAGACTATGGGCTATTAATGGGCTTTATATTTGTTTAATTAAATGATAGTTTATTAATTTAATATAAAGATTTACAATTGAACATACCTATAAATAACAATATACACTCGATCGGACACGATGGGCGGGATATTTATAAGTATTAATAATCGTTCATTTAACCGGACACGGGAATGGATTAATAGTCTATGGACTTATTAAAACAGGGGTGAATTATATACAAGGAAAATTGGTGTAATTATAGTTTAAGTCCCCAATTAGTTGGAATATTTGACTTCGGATATAAGGATAATTTGACGAGGACACTCGCACTTTATATTTATGACTGATGGACTGTTATGGACAAAAACCAGATGGACATATTGAATAATCCAGGACAAAGGACAATTAACCCATGGTAATAAACTAAAATCAACACGTCAAACATCATGATTACGGAAGTTTAAATAAGTATAATTCCTTTATTTCATATTTAATTGCACTTTTAATTATCGCAATTTTATTTATTGTCATTTTATTTATCGCATTTTAATTTTAATTATTGTCATTTACTTTACGCTTTAAATTAAGTCTTTTATATTTTTAATATTTTACATTAGGTTTTAACTGCGACTAAAGTTTTAAAATCGACAAACCGGTCATTAAACGGGAAAATCCCCCTTTTATAATAATAATATTATTTATATATTTTTGTATTTTTACAATTATAAGTTTTAAAAATATAGCGTTAAACTTGGCGAGTTCCCTGTGGACGAACCGGACTTACTAAAAACTACACTACTGTATGATTAGGTACACTGCCTATAAGTGTTGTAGCAAGGTTTAGGTATATCCACTCTATAAATAAATAAATAACTTGTGTAAAATTGTATCGTATTTAATAGTATTTTGTTGTAAAAATATAACTATTTTATACACTACCTCGCACACATCAAGTATTTTTGGCGCCGCTTCCGGGGAACAACACTTAACGCCGAAGCGAGACCCTATTAAAAAAAAATTTAGTTTTTACGTTATTTTTGTAAAAGTATATTTATATAAGTTTTAAATTTCAAAAATATAAAAACATAAAAACTATATATCTTTAAGTCTCTAAAAAAAGTATTTTTAGTTATAAAATACTAATAAGTGATTTTTATTTAAAATATAAGTTTTAGTTATATTATAAAACATTTTCTATAAAATAAAAACAGAAAATTAAAAAACAAAACATAAAAAGTAAAAAAAAAAATAGAAACTGAGCCTAAAAAATTCAACCTGCATCTGTGGCATCCGCACTCGCGGTACTTTTTGCCAGTTGGCATCCGCACTCGCGGAGGTATCTGATAGGTCAAACATTGCAGCATTAATTACGAAATTAGGGTTATTTATTTATTTATTATTATTAATTAGGGTTTAATTAAAATATTAATTAGTTTTAGTTAATTAAATTTGTATTTTTAGGTTTTAATTAGTTTTATTACTTATAAAATTAATACTTTTATAAAATATTAATTTAAAAATAATATTTTTATAAAAATTGTACTTTTTACAACTTTAAGTTTATTTTTTATATTTTGTATCTTTTTATTTGTTTTAGCGTAATATTTGCATTTTTCGTTCATATTTAGTTTTAAGTCATAGTTTTTGCCATAGTTAATTTTATTTCTAGATTTTTAGGCTTTGCCGTAAAATCTCTTAAGTGTTTTTTCTTTAGAATAAGATTTAGGTGCTTTCGATTTTTACGACGCCGTTTTAAGATTTTAGTACTTTTTAAGTTATTGCCGTTTTGGATATAGAATTTCTTTTAAGCTTTAATACCTTTAGACGCAACCTTTAATTCTTAGTTTTAGACTTTTAAGTTTCGACGTTTTTCTTTCTTATTTTTATTTTTTGACCTTTTATATTTCGACATTTTTCGACGCGCTCTTTTTCTTTCTTATTTTTCGCCACTCTAGTTTTTAGGACATAGAATTTTCTATTTCTTCTCTAAAATTTCTTTAAATTTCAACAAAAAATTATTTTAAGTGGTTAAATTGATAGACATCCAAAATTTTATGGTTCGTAGTAATAGTTGGATTTGTTAGTGGCTGAGTTTTGAGCTTTCGATTTAAAGGGTTCTGGCTCCCTGCTACATCTATTGGCTATTCGAAACGTGGGCAAAAGCAGAAAAATCTATTAATTGGATAACTTATATAATTTTTCTTTCTTTTAAAAAAACTAATAGTATATTCAGTGAATGCACCGAGCAAAATGTTCACCACCTTTTATACGTTCACCACCTGTAACCAGATCAAGACATCTAGCAAATATAGTCGCCGTTGATTTTTCTTTAGAATCGTCATCCAGTCGACCAAGTACTCCAATTTAAATTTCCGATAATCCATTTTTTGAACCCGACCTCACAATTGAGAATCCGGAGGATATTCAGGGATAATTCAGAGATCCTGAACCACTAATCTTTCCTTCGGAACCACCAATCATTCAAACAGAGATTGTCGAGGAACAACCCATTAAATCAGAATCCTCTAGTGATTCAGATTCAACAAATTCAATTATGGAGAATCTGGAACCTCTAAGTATGCAAGACTGAATGCAAGCTAAACGCACTGGCCAAGGTCACGTAATTACTCAACCTGACATTAATGCGCCAGATTATGAAATCAAAGGAAAAATTCTACACATGGTAACTAATCAATGCCAATTTAGTGGTGCACCGAAGGAAGATCCAAATGAACATCTTCGTACATTTAATAGGATCTGTACTTTATTTAAAATCAGAGAAGTAGAGGATGAACAGATATATCTCATGTTATTTCCCTGGACTTTAAAGGGAGAAGCCAAAGATTGGTTAGAATCGTTACCTGAAGGGGCGATTGATACATGGGACGTTTTAGTTGAAAAATTTCTTAAACAATTCTTTCCGGCATCTAAAGCCGTGAGACTTCAAGGAGAAATTGTTACGTTCACACAAAAGCCAAATGAAACTCTATATGAAGCGTGGACAAGATTTGGAAAGTTATTGAGAGGATGTCCGCAACATGGTTTAGACATCTGTCAAATAGTACAAATATTCTACCAAGGATGCGACATCACTACAAGGAAAGATATAGATATAGCAGCTGGTGGTTCTATTATGAAGAAAACCGCAACTGATGCTTACAAAATTATTGATAACACTGCTTCCCACTCACATGAGTGGCACCAAGAAAAAGATATCATTAGATCATCTAAAGCAGCTAGAGCCGATTCTAGCCGTGACTTCGATACCATTTCCGCAAAGATAGATGCTGTCGAGAGACGAATGAAAAAGATGACTAAAGATATTCACTCAATAAGAATTAGTTGTGAGCAGTGTTGTAACATCCCGCGTTTTTCCGTTAAATTTATTTTAACACCTTCTTTTTTTTTTTTAAAAATAATACCTTTCATTATTTAAAATCGTATTTTCCGTTGATTAACGTTCTTAATATTTCTGTTATTTAATTATAACATCACTAGTTTACTCGAGCATTTTTAAAATAATTTGTTTGGTTAATTCACGCAACCGCTTTGAAACTTGAGGGACCGAAGTTGCCAAGTGGGCAAAGTGGTGACTAGGTCAACTAGTCAACCACTTCACCACCACCACTCATTCAACCTCCTCATCTCTTCTCTCTTTTCTCTCTTCCATTTTTAAACTCAAATACCCATTTCATTAATTCATCATCCAAATCCGAATCAAGAAGGAAACATCAAAACAAATTACATATTTGGAATCCTCTCTTCATCCTCTACAATTTGATACCAATTTCATCTCGTTTGGGTAACGTTTCTAAAATACTAGATTTCTCTAAATTCATTTTATATACTTGAAATGGTGTTAGTTAGTGTCTATGGCTCAAGTATAACATGAATATATGTTTTGTTTGCTCGATTTGTTGTTTTGGAGTAACTAGCATGAACTTGAAAATGGGTGTGCTTAATCTTTGATTTTAGATGAGTTAATGTTGTTAAATTGTTAAAGTTCATGTTTTAATTGTGTTACTAGTATCACTAGCTTCGTTTTGATGCGTAGGTTGATTAAGAAAACTTCAAACACATGATTGTTGATTTTTGTGAATTTTGGTTAGGGTTTGATAGACTTAAAACGAACTTTCGATGTTTTGAATGCCATGAAATATTATTAGTAAGTGTTTAGTTGTAATGTATGTTTCATTACCTTCAAAACGGCATATCATATGTGGGAATTGGATTCCCGAATCTTAAAATGCATTTTGTGAACTTGAAACTTTGAAAATAAACCTTTAATGATCACTTGACGAATTTCAGTTATTGTAAATGATATTTTTGCTTGATGAAAAGTGGTTAGTTGTGTTCCTTGTCAAAAGAGCTTTTCAACGATATAAGATACGTGTTCTAAATGCTTACGGTTTGTGATTTGTGCTAAATTGAGGTTTGGTTGAGACTTGAACTTTTGAAACAGACCAGGCACCAGGCCACACCTATTGGCGCGGCGCGACAACATGGGCCACGGCGCGGCATTTGCCGTGTTTGTCTTCTGACCTACATTGTCAAATTTCGAAAAATGTTTACTATGCTACGCACCTCTGATTCACATGTAACTTGTTCTAACATGCTTATATATGATTAAAAACCTCAGAAAAATAGTTCGGGACCCGACCCGAACGTGTTGACTTTTTCATTGACTTTGGCTTGACCGAGTTTGACTTTTAGTCAAACTTAACCAAACACTTATGCAATCGTTCAAATCTTATTTTATACTTGATTCTTGCATGAAACTTGACAACGTGATTCACATGCTATATTTAATCGAGTAGTAACGAGCCATATGACTAATTGAACACATTTCGCCCGACCTTGTGTCGTAACCGGTTAATTGATACAACTTACTTGTTTAGGTCAAGGCTAAGCAACTATCATGCACACGTTTACTTTGTGAAGTACATTTATACTCTTGCACTCGAGGTGAGATCATAGTCCCACCTTTCCAACAACTTTTATACTTTTAAATCTTGGGCTGAGAAACATATACTTTGTTACATCTTGTACTACTTACTTTTATGTTTTGAACACAAGTCCGATGAAACAAACATTCTACAGCGAGTTTAGAACAAAATCCTCAATTCGATTATCATAGTTACACTTGCCGGGTGTAAGCGAGAACTTATGTTGTATGGATCCATATGGGTTTGACAAACCCTCATTCAAACGGTTCGCTACCGTTTACGAATGAAATATATTTTCGAGAAACAGTGTATGTTCTAACACTATTGTGATGGGGTTCTATGGGAGGAATGTTAAACATTGATAATTGGGTGCTCGCGGACAAACTTTTGGAATGTAACTTTTGGATGATCAATTTTATGGAAATACTAAATCTTGTGATTCAAAAATAATGTTTATTACCACATCTATGATTTCATCAACGTTTTTCGTTGACAGTTTTCTATATGTTTCTCAGGTTCATACTTGGCTACTTGATACATACTTCCGCACACTTTGATTACTTACTTGGAGTCAAGCATACATGCATACGCTAGCGATAGCACTTTTGGATTCAAACTTAAACATATTTTTTATATGCATACGCTATTTATAGCAATTGTGATTTTTAAACTTATTATGTCGCAAGTTATTTCATTTATACATCACTACTTTTGTAAACTTAAACTTGTTGTCGATCCGTTTGGTAAACTAAACTTTGCAAGTCATGCACGTTTCAAATGAATACGACATAATTTTAGTCAAACGTGTCTCATATAGGGACTATAACCACGCAACAGGACCTAAGTTAACAGTGCCGTCAATGACGATTTTGTCGGGTAGTTACAGATGGTATCAGAGCGTTGGTTGTAGGGAACTAGGATATGCATTAGTGTGTCTGTCAGAGTCGTTAGGACGCATTAGTGAATGTAGACTACAACCGGATAGTTCGCCATTGCATTCTGACATACGTTTGCTATAGATAGCACTTATTTGACTACTTGTGCATTATACTTGAATCATTCTTAGGCAACTTCTTAATGGTACCAAGTTTTCATCATACGAATCTGTAATCTACCACTTTTGGGTAACACACGTAAACTTAAGATTCATACGCGTAAGGATGACGACGACTTCATTAGTCATACTGGTTCGGGAACTCTATCTCCCACGTTGTTATTCGCCAACCGTCTCAACTTGCTATCGGTGTCACACCAGTGTTTCTTACTATCTACCACTTCTTGTTACTACCATCACTACTCGAGGTGAGTATCGTCATCACCATTTATCACTACGATTGCGTACTATTCGTTATCATGATTTGTTACACTTCTCGTACCGAAATACATTATTGTTTGACTTGAACCGCATTGACGTGAACAATCATTTATACACTTCCCTCGGGGAACGCTTCTTTAGAGTTGCACTAATTCTTTCGATTCAATACGAGTCACGTTAGAGACGTCGTTACACTTTGTTCATTTTAAAACTTCACGATTATAGGAACTTGAATCTATGGAGTGATGTGGGAATGGAGGTATGAGTTAGCGTAATATAACGACACTCGATCAACGTGGTTATATTACGGTAAGTCATACCAAAGTTCTAATGACTCGTGATGGTGATTGGACTCGATCAACCTAATCACTACCATGTGCCATGTACATGACTTCATTTTTCTTGTTTGAACATCCGAAAACTCCGAGAATACTGATAACAACCATACCCGGGACACATCTTCGATTATTGTTGAACAATATTTATGCTTCCAAATGAATGGCAAATTCTTTCAACATCAGACGTATGTTACACGTGTATACTATCTCGTTATCGCACAGTTCTATCGACGAACTACAACATGCTTGATATGCTCACATCGAGGCGGAAACTTCTCTCGCTTTACACTCGTACTTCCGTATAAGGAAATATTCTATCTAAATTCTCAATGGAGAGAGAGACTCTTCACATTATACTAGTATTCGCTACGAGGGGGAATATTCCTAACGAACGTTTTCAGAAATCGCTAAATCTTCCGCGGCGCGAAATTCTTGAGAAACAGAAACTTGCTCCAACAAATGTTTTCAAGTCCTAACAAACTTGTTCGAATATACCATACAGAAATATACCTCGTCTCGGATAAAGCTAAATCTGCGATATTTTGATCCTTTTAAAATCTTGGGGCGTTTTGGACCCGTTGCTAGCCGTTTAGATTCTCCGACTCGTTTGAGTCTCCGTTCATCCTGCAATCCACGTATCAAACTTAAAGAAGTGTCTTACCGAGCAAGAACTTGTTATTTCTTTTGATGAACTTACTGTCGATGACAAACTCTACTTCATAGGAGAACCGATTGAAATTTTGAATCATGAAACCAAACTCTGAAACAACGTAAAACCCCGACTGTCAAAGTTCGTTGAAATGCCCGAGGAAGTACCTTCACTTATTCGTAGAATTTGCAACGCGAGGTTTCGAATAAGAAACAACGACTACTACTTCCAACTAAATTTCGGGACGAAATTTCTTTTAAGGTGTAGGTAATGTAACATCCCGCGTTTTTCCGTTAAATTTATTTTAACAGCTTCTTTTTTTTTAAAAAAATAATACCTTTCGTTATTTAAAATCGTATTTTCCGTTGACTAACATTCTTAATATTCCTGTTATTTAATTATAACATCACTAGTTTACTCGAGCGTTTTTAAAATAATTTGTTTGGTTAATTCACGCAACCGCTTTGAAACTTGAGGGACCGAAGTTGCCAAGTGGGCAAAGTGGTGACTAGGTCAACTAGTCAACCACTTCACCACCACCACTCATTCAACCTCCTCATCTCTTATTTCTTTTCTCTCTTCCATTTTTAAACTCAAACACCCATTTCATTAATTCATCATCCAAATCCGAATCAAGAAGGAAACATCAAAACAAATTACATATTTGGAATCCTCTCTTCATCCTCTACAATTTGATACCAATTTCATCTCGTGTGGGTAACGTTTCTAAAACACTAGATTTCTTAAATTCATTTTATATACTTGAAATGGTGTTAGTTAGTGTCTATGGCTCAAGTATAACATAAATATATGTTTTGTTTGCTCGATTTGTTGTTTTGGAGTAACTAACATGAACTTGAAAATGGGTGTGCTTAATCTTTGATTTTGGTTGAGTTAATGTTGTTAAATTGTTAAAGTTCATGTTTTAATTGTGTTACTAGTATCACTAGCTTCGTTTTGATACGTAGGTTGATTAAGAAAACTTCAAACACATGATTGTTGATTTTTGTGAATTTTGGTTAGGGTTTGATAGACTTAAAACGAACTTTCGATGTTTTGAATGCCATGAAATGTTATTAGTAAGTGTTTAGTTATAATGTATGTTTCATTACCTTCAAAACGGCATATCATATGTGGGAATTGGATTCCTGAATCTTAAAATGCATTTTGTGAACTTGAAACTTTGAAAATAAACCTTTAATGATCACTTGACGAATTTCGGTTATTGTAAATGATGTATTTGCTTAATGAAAAGTGGTTAGTTGTGTTCCTTGTCAAAAGAGCTTTTCAACGATATAAGATACGTGTTCTAAATGCTTACGGTTTGTGATTTGTGCTAAATTGAGGTTTGGTTGAGACTTGAACTTTTGAAACAGACTAGGCACCAGGCCACGCCTATTGGCGCGGCGCGACAACATGGGCCACGGCGCGGCATTTGTCGTGTTTGACTTCTGACCTATATTGTCAAAACTTGAAAAATGTTTGCTATGCTACGCACCTCCGATTCACATGTAACTTGTTCTAACATGCTTATATATGATTAAAAACCTCAGAAAAATAGTTCGGGACCCGACCCGAACGTGTTGACTTTTTTGTTGACTTTGACTTGACCGAGTTTGACTTTTAGTCAAACTTAATCAAACACTTATGCAATCGTTCAAATCTTATTTTATACTTGATTCTTGCATGAAACTTGACAACGTGATTCACATGCTATATTTAATTGAGTCGTAACGAGCCATAGGACTAATTGAACACATTTCGCCCGACCTTGTGTCGTAACCGATTAATTGATACAACTTACTTGTTTAGGTCAAGGCTAAGAAACTATCATGCACACGTTTACTTTGTGAAGTACATTTATACTCTTGCACTCGAGGTGAGATCATAGTCCCACCTTTTCAACAACTTTTATGCTTTTAAATCTTGGGCTGAGAAACATATACTTTGTTACATCTTGTACTACTTACTTTTATGTTTTGAACACAAGTATGATGAAACAAACATTCTACAGCGAGTTTAGAACAAAATCCTCAATTCGATTATCATTAGTTACACTTGCCGGGTGTAAGCGAGAACTTATGTTGTATGGATCCATATGGGTTTGAAAAACCCTCATTCAAACGGTTCGCTACCGTTTACGAATGAAATATATTTTCGAGAAACAGTGTATGTTCTAACACTATTGTGATGGGGTTCTATGGGAGGAATGTTAAGCATTGATAATTGGGTGCTCGCGAACAAACTTTTGGAATGTAACTTTTGGATGATCAATTTTATGGAAATATTAAATCTTGTGATTAAAAAATAATGTTTATTACCACATCTATGATTTCACCAACGTTTTTCGTTGACATTTTTCTATATGTTTCTCAGGTTCATACTTGGCTACTTGATACATGCTTCTGCACACTTTGATTACTTGCTTGGAGTCAAGCATACATGCATACGCTAGTGATAGCACTTTTGGATTAAAACTTAAACATATTGTTTATATGCATACGCTATTTATAGCAACTGTGATTTTTAAACTTATTATGTCGCAAGTTATTTCATTTATACATCACTACTTTTGTAAACTTAAACTTGTTGTCGATCCGTTTGGTAAACTAAACTTTGCAAGTCATGCACGTTTCAAATGAATACGACATAATTTTGGTCAAACGTGTTTCATATAGGGACTATGACCACGCAACGGGACCTAAGTTAACGGCGCCGTCAATGACAATTTTGTCGGGTCATTACAAGTGTGGAGGACCACATTTGACAAAAGATTGTCTCAGTATTGAACTAACAATGGAACAAAGAGAGAATGTTTCATACATAAACCAAAGGCCTGGAAATAATTATCAGAATAATTATCAACCGCCAAGACCAATCTACAATTAAAATTAGAATTATAACCGAAATGTTCCATACAACAACCAACAAGGTCCTAGCAATCAACAAGTATCCAATAATACTTACAATCAGCAAAGACCAATTTTTCAAAACAAACCACCACAAACTGATGATAAAAAGCCAAATTTAGAAGATATGATGTCGAAGCTAGTTTAATCTCAAACTCAATTTTTCACATCTCAGAAACAAACCAATGAACAAAATGCTCAAGCATTTAGAAATCAACAAGCTTCTATTCAAAATCTGGAACAAGAAGTAAGTAACCTAGCAAGGTTAATAGGTGAAAGAAAACCGGGAAGTTTACCTAGTGATATAAATGCTAACCCCCGGAATGAAACAGCTAAAGCCATTACCACAAGAAGTGGTATTACGCTTAAACCACCTGAAATGCCTGTAATTTCTGATGAAGCTATTCCTACTCCACAAGAACCACAACCTGAGCAAGATAAGGAAAAAGAACCGGTAGTTTAAAAGGTTAATGAAGATAACACAGTTAAGGCTAAACCTTATGTTAAACCATACCAACCACCACTTCCTTACCCTAGTAAAATGAGAAAAGAGAGACTTGAAACTGAGCAATCTAAATTTTTGGATATGTTTAAACAGATAAATGTAAATCTTCCTTTCATTGATGTGATTTCAGGAATGCCTAGATATGCTAAATTCTTGAAAGATCTAATCACAAATAGAAAGAAAATGGAAGAACTCTTGGCTGTTACTATGAATGCAAATTGTTCTGCAGTGCTGTTGAATAAGATACCAGAAAAATTATCAGATCCAGGAAGTTTCACAATTCCATGTTTTCTGGGTAGTCTTAGTTTAATAGAAGCATTGGCAGATTTAGGTGCTAGTATAAATTTAATGCCGTATTCACTATACGCTAAACTAGACCTTGGAGAATTGAAACCAACACGAATAAGCATACAACTAGTCGATCGACAAGTAAAATATCCTAGAGGGATAATGGAGAACATGCTAGTTAAAGTTGGTACTTTAGTATTTCCAGTAGATTTTGTTATTCTGGATATGGAAGAAGATTCTCGAGTTCCTCTCATATTAGGAAGACCATTCTTAAACACGGCTAAAGCAATAATAGACGTGTTTGGTAAGAAACTGACCCTAAGTATAGAGGACGAGAGTGTTACCTTTTCTGTTGA
The DNA here is from genome assembly GCF_046630445.1 of Rutidosis leptorrhynchoides. Classification (NCBI taxonomy): domain Eukaryota; kingdom Viridiplantae; phylum Streptophyta; class Magnoliopsida; order Asterales; family Asteraceae; genus Rutidosis; species Rutidosis leptorrhynchoides. The sequence goes on from NC_092338.1 coordinate 350,199,265, forward strand.
TAGAGCCATGCAACAACCGCAATCTGCAGATGATACATGTTATTATATTCAAACTATAGATTCACATGCAGAATTGTTAGAAGAATTTCCAGAATTACAAGGAACAGGAGAATGTTCTTTAGGAGAAGGAACTGAACCAATTGATGAAACTGAAATGTTAGCTACACTTATGGCTAATGGATATGAACCAACAACAGAAGAAATTCAAATGCTAAAAGAAGAAGACAGATATTGATATAAATCATCGATAGAAGAACCACCGACATTAGAATTAAAGCCACTTCCAAACCATTTGGAATATGCTTATTTACATGGTGAATCTGAATTGCCTATAATAATATCATCTTCTATTACTGAAAATGAAAAATCTCAACTCATTACTGTGCTAAAAGCTCATAAACCAGCTATTGCATGGAAAATTCATGACATTAAAGGAATAAGTCCTTCATATTGCACACATAAAATCTTTATGGAAGAAGGTCATAAAACGTATTTGCAACGCCAACGAAGACTAAATCCTAATATGCAAGATGTTGTTAAAAAAGAAATTATTAAACTGCTAGATGCAGGTTTAATTTATCCAATCTCTGATAGTCTATGGGTAAGCCCAGTTCAATGCGTACCAAAGAAGGGTGGCATGACTGTCATCACAAATGAGAAAAATGAGCTTATTCCTACTAGGACTGTAACAGGATGGCGTGTTTGTATTGATTATAGAAAATTAAATGACGCCACCAGAAAAGATCACTTTCCCTTACCTTTCATTGATCAAATGTTGGAAAGATTAGCCGAAAATAGTTACTATTGTTTTCTTGATGGTTTTTCCGGATATTTTTAAATTCCAATAGCACCCGAGGACCAAGAGAAAACCACGTTCACATGCCCTTATGGTACTTTTGCTTATAAACGCATGCCATTTGGACTTTGTAACGCCCCTGCAACCTTTCAAAGGTGCATGATGGCGATTTTTCACGACATGATAGAAGAATGCATGGAAGTTTTCATGGATGACTTTTCAGTCTTCGGTGATACTTTTGAAACATGTCTAGTTAATCTTGAACGAATGCTTATTAGATGCGAACAATCAAATCTAGTACTTAATTGAGAGAAATGCCATTTCATGGTTAAAGAAGGCATCGTTCTTGGTCATAAAATTTCAAAGGAAGGAATTGAAGTGGATAGAGCTAAAGTAGATGTAATTTCTAAACTTCCACAACCCACCAATGTTAGAGGAGTTAGGAGTTTTCTAGGGCATGCCGGTTTTTAACGACGTTTCATAAAAGATTTTTCTAAAATTGCCACTCCTATGAATAAACTCCTAGAAAATGATGCTCCATTCATCTTTTCAGATGAATGCATCAAATCTTTTAATATTCTTAAAGAAAAACTCACTAATGCACCAATCATGATAACACCAAATTGGAATCTACCATTTGAACTCATGTGCGATGCAAGTGATTTTGCAATGGGAGCCGTTTTAGGACAAAGGATTGAAAAACGATTTCAACCTATTTATTACACTAATAAGACGTTACAAGGAGCACAAACGAATTACACAACTACTGAAAAAGAACTCCTTGCTATTGTCTTTGCTTTTGATAAATTTCGTTCATATCTCGTTCTAGCTAAAACGGTGGTCTATACCGACCATTCTGCTCTTAGATACTTATTTTTGAAACAAGATGCTAAACCACGATTAATCCGTTAGATCTTACTCTTACAAGAGTTCGATATTGAAATTCGAGACAAAAAGGGAGCAGAAAATCTCGCCGCTGATCATCTTTCTCGTCTTGAAAATCCCGAATTAGAAGTTCTAAATGAATTGGCCATACAAGATAACTTTCCTAATGAATATCTATTGAGGATAGATTATAATGAAATTCCATGGTTTGCAGACTATGCAAACTATTTAGTATGTGGATTCCTTGAAAAAGGGTTGTCGTACCAAAAACGAAAGAAATTCTTTTGTGATATAAAACACTATTTCTGGGAAGATCCACATTTGTTTAAAAGTTGTCCCGATGGAATAATACGTCGATGTGTATTCGGGGATGAAGCTAGTCAAATATTAAACCATTGTCACACAGGACCAACAGGAGGGCATTATGGGCCTCAACTTACAGCAAGAAAAGTTTACGATGCTGGATTCTATTGGCCTACAATTTTCAAAGACGCACACCTTCTTTGCAAATCCTGTGATGCTTGTCAAAGGGCCGGAAAAATAAGTCAACGTGATGAAATGCCACAAAATGTCATTCAAGTATGTGAAGTATTTGACATTTGGGGTATTGACTTTATGGGTCCATTTCCAAAATCTCATAATAATCTCTACATTCTCGTTGCCATTGATTATGTATCTAAATGGGCAGAAGCACAAGCTCTCCCAACTAACGATGCACGAGTTGTAGTCAACTTTTTAAAACATCTTTTTGCCAGGTTTGGAACACCGAAAGCTTTAATATGTGATCGGGGTACTCATTTTTGTAATAATCAACTTGAGAAAGTTCTCAAAAGATATGGAGTAACTCAAAAATCTCAACCGCTTATCATCCACAAACAAGTGGACAAGTTGAAAATACCAACCGAGCTTTAAAACGTATTCTAGAGAAAACCGTAGGATCAAATCCGAAAGAATGGTCCATGAAATTGGAGGATGCAATCTGGGCTTTTAGAACAGCCTACAAAACTCCAATTGGAACCACACTTTTTAGACTCGTTTACGGAAAAGTATGTCATCTTCCAGTAGAAATTGAACACAAAGCATTTTGGGCTTTGAAAACATGTAATCTTGATTTACATGAAGCTGGACGTCTACGGTTAAGTCAACTAAATGAATTAGAAGAATTAAGACATGAAGCATACGAAAATTCGTTAATCTATAAAGAAAGAACGAAGAAATGGCATGATAAAAGAATCAGAAGTTCAAAAGAATTTAAAGAAGGAGACAGAGTTCTTCTTTTCAATTCACGATTCAAGCTATTTCCTGGAAAATTGAAATCACGATGGTCTGGACCATTCATAGTCAAAAGAGTTTTCCCGTACGGAACAGTAGAATTAATAAATTCAAATAGAATTGAGTTTAAGGTTAATGGTCACAGAGTTAAACATTACATAGATAATCCAATGGAAGTTGAAGATGAAGTTAATCACAATTTTAACACCACAGCTAACTAAGTGTGGGGAGAATCAAGTCTTTTAAGGAAAATATATATTTCTGTTAGAGTTAGATATTCTGTTTTCATGTAGTTTCCTAGAATGGAATCCGAATGGTCTTTCCCTAGCAGACCCTAAAGAACTAGTCTTCTTCCCCCATTCTGAATTTTTATTTTTTTTAGGCTTTACGAGATGGAGAATTCCTTTGATCTGAACCATGGTCTAATGCTACATGCTATGATTACTAAACGTAATAATGACACACTTCCGAGTGACCTGGTTTCATTCATAAGAGGCAAAATGTAACGACCCAAATTTTTTTCGATCGTTTTATACATATGAGATTAATATTTACATAAATTAAACATTACCAACATGATAAGCAATCCAAATTATTGAGTCTTGTGTTTTTGAAAAGAGTTTTACACAACGTTTGACCGTCCAATTTGACCGATGATATCACGAACTATATAACATACGATAATTATACGATTGTGTACATATACGTATTTATGCATATTTAACATGACCTAAGGATGGTTTAACATATCATTGTGTACTAATAACAATGAGTTATAAGTATACTTTGAGACTACTAACTTAAGTTTTCAAAACGATAAATATATGTAACATTCTTTGACATATATACCTATAACTTATAATGCTTATACAAGTATCGTATAAATATGTATTTAATCACTTTTAAAGGGCTTATATACATAAAACAATATAAGTATATTTACAAAAGATAGCTATATTTGAATTCTCGTTCCGTTTCCTCAAGATTTCTACACGTATACCTAGGGTATATGTAACCGTATTGTACGCAACTTCTAGATGTATATACTATTGGTATATACACATCAATTATCATCCTTAGCAGCCTTAAATGATTAAGGAACATGTGAAACTAACCATTTGTCAAGTAGCATGAATTATTTAGCAAGAAAATAAAATTAGGAATCTTTTCTTTCTTTATAAACTAAAAACGTTTTTATGCATGAACACCATTTCTTCATTCCATTTTCTCATACTTACACTTCCATTTCTCTCTCAAAATACTCCTAACTTCATACTTGATTATCTCCAAGCATTTTCCCCATCATTTAGCTTCAATTACAAGCTTTAATCATCATAAAAACAACCTAGAATCAAGAAGTTGCAATATTACTTCATATCTTTCAATCCAACTTCACCACTCTTTAGGATCAAGAGTTATACTTCCTTTCTAGTAGCTTTATTCAAGTAACTTGAGGTAGTAACCTTATTCATAATCTTATTCGATTCATATTCATATAGCTATCTTATTTTGAGTTACAAATTATAACAACAAGAACATAGTTTGAATGATTTCAAACTTGTTCGCAGACTAAATAGATCCTTCTAACTTGAATTTTAAAACACTTCAAGACCTGTAATATATCATAATGATATGCTAACTTAACAAGATACAACTTGTTTTGGGTTGGATAATTAAAAACCATCTTAAACTTTGAATTGGAAGTTTATATTCCGGAAAAATGATATTTCTTATGAATATGTTAATATATAAAAATCTCATGGTGTAACTCAAAGTGTAAGTATTTTTGTAAAAATGATCATCTAGATGTTGTTTTTACGACGGAAATGATCACTTTCATAAGATTCACCAAAGTTTGACCTATAACCTGTGATTTCGAATACAAACTAAGGTATTTACTGTTCATATTCATAAATAATGGCTCGATCCAAGGAAGTGGCAAGTTGAACCAATAAAAACGGAGTTGTATTGAAGAAACTACGGCTAAAACAAAATTAGGTATTCGAAGCTAGTTGACAATGCTAAAAACGAACATATATTTCATAGCATTATTCCTCAAAAAAGACAAGCTTTTAGTTGCAATTGTTCTATTTACAAGTGATATTCGTTTAAATAATAAAAGGTGAAGACAAAAGACAGATTCGACGAATTGAAGACGCAAACGACCAAAAAGCTTAAAAGTACAAAATACAATCAAAGAGGTTCCAATTATTGATAAGAAACGTCTCGAAATTATAAGAGTACAAGATTCAAAACGCAAAGTACAAGATATTAAATTGTACGCAAGGACGTTCGAAAATCCGGAACCGGGACATGAGTCAACTCTCAACGCTCGACGCAACGGACTAAAAATTACAAGTTAACTATGTATATAAATATAATATAATATATAATTAATTATATTAATTATATATATATTATATTTATAAATAAAACCGTCGGCAAGAGAGACTCCAAAATGGGTGAGCTGTAATTTCAAACTCCGCGACTCGCGGAGTTTGAAGGCCAAAAGTGCCGCGAGTCGCGGAGCCCTAAGTTTTGAAAGTCCCTATAAAAGCAACCGAATTCTGAGCATTTTTAATCCATCATATATCATTCTCTCTATCTATATACGTAATATATATATATATATATATATATATATATATATATATATATATATATATATATATATATATATATAATTTATATTTTAATTTTAATTTTAATTTTAATCCTAATAATAAGGGTATGTTAGCGAATATTGTAAGGGTGTAAGTCGAAATTCTGTCCGTGTAACGCTGCGCTATTTTTAATCATTGTAAGTTATGTTCAACCTTTTTACATTAATGTCTCGTAGCTAAGTTATTATTATGCTTATTTAATCCGAAGTAATCATGATGTTGGGCTAATTACTAAAATTGGGTAATTGGGCTTTGTACCATAATTGGGGTTTGGACAAAAGAACGACACTTGTGGAAATTAGACTATGGGCTATTAATGGGCTTTATATTTGTTTAACTAAATGATAGTTTGTTAATGTTAATATAAAGATTTACAATTGGGCGTCCCTATAAATTACCATATACACTCGATCGGACACGATGGGCGGGGTATTTATATGTACGAATAATCGTTCATTTAACCGGACACGGGAATGGATTAATAGCCACTAGAATAATTAAAACAGGGGTGAAATTATGTACAAGGACACTTGGTATAATTGATAACAAAGTATTAAAACCTTGGGTTACACTCAGTCGACATCCTGGTGTAATTATTAAACAAAGTATTAAAATCTTGTTACAGTTTAAGTCCCCAATTAGTTGGAATATTTAACTTCGGGTATAAGGATAATTTGACGAGGACACTCGCACTTTATATTTATGACTGATGGACTGTTATGGACAAAAACCAGACGGATATATTAAATAATCCAGGACAAAGGACAATTAACCCATGGGCATAAAACTAAAATCAACACGTCAAACATCATGATTACGGAAGTTTAAATAAGCATAATTCTTTTATTTCATATTTAATTTCCTTTATTTAATTGCACTTCTAATTATCGCATTTTTATTGTTATTGTATTTAATTGCACTTTTAATTATCGTACTTTTTAATTATCGCAAGTTTATTTTATCGCACTTTTATTATTCGCAATTTCATTATCGTTATTTACTTTACGCTTTAATTTAAGTCTTGTATTTATTTTTAATATTTTACATTTGGTTTTAACTGCGACTAAAGTTTTAAAATCGACAAACCGGTCATTAAACGGTAAAAACCCCCCTTTTATAATAATAATATTACTTATATATATATTTGTATTTTTATAAAAGTAAACTAATATAGCGTTAAGCTTTGTTTAAAGATTTCCCTGTGGAACGAACCGGATTTACTAAAAACTACACTACTGTACGATTAGGTACACTGCCTATAAGTGTTGTAACAAGGTTTAAGTATATCCATTCTCTAAATAAATAAATATCTTGTGTAAAAATGTATCGTATTTAAGAGTATTTCCTTGTAAACTTTAATAGTATTTTATATACACCTCGCGAAACATCAAGTTATTTTTGGCGCCGCTGCCGGGGAATCTCTTAAAAGCCGGAAGCGCAACGCTAATAGAAAAAAAAAAGATTTTTAGTTTACTTTTATTAAAATTCGTTTTTATAAAAATACGTTTTAAATATTTAAAAATATAAAAAGAAAAACAAAAATATAAATATTTTTAGGAGTTTGATAAATATTTAAGTTTTATAAAGTTTCTTTAGTTTGTAAAAATATAAGTTTTATTTAATTTATTTTATAAATATATTTTATAAATATAAAAACCGAAAAAAAAATAAAATATATATATAAATCTAGTTTTACTATTTTTATTTATAAAATTATAAAGTAATTCTATTTTTATTTTAGTTTTTAAATATAAGTTTTTATTATATATAAATTTTAGATTATAAAACAGAAAAATTTAAAACAGAAAATAAAAAAATAAAAAAAAAATGCGTCAATTTTAAACTGTTCCAGGTTTGAATTTTGAAACCCCGCGACTCGCGGGGTTTACTGTTTAAAATACCGCGACTCGCGGAGCTTTTTCTGACACGCCTGCCAGAAACCCTAACTGCAATTATTACGGAGTAATAATTATTATTATTAATTAATTAAGATTTAGGTTTTAATTAAATTAATATTTAATTTTAATCATTTAGTTATATTAAGTTTTAATTAGTTTTATTTATATATTTAAATTAATACTTTTATAAAATAATATAAAAATAATATTTTTATAAAAAAATTGTACTTTTTACAACTTTTTGTATATTTTTATATTTTGTCCATTTTTAATTGTTTTAGCGTAATATTTGTATTTTTCGCTCATATTTAGTTTTAAACTTAGTTTTTACCATAGTTATTTTTACTTCTAGATTTTTAGTCTTTACCGTAAAATTCCTTAAGTGCTTTTTCTTTAGACTAAGATTTAGGTACTTTAGAATTTTGCGACGCCTTTTTAAGTTTTAGTTTCTTTTTAAGTTATTTCCATTTGGGATTTAGTTTTTCCTGTAAGCTTTAATATTTTAGACGACTTTTACCTATGTATCAATTATCATTCCAATTAGTAATCTCAATTTGCGATTATAATTTTAAGTTAGTTGTAGTAATAAGGTTAGGTTAGTCAAGTGTTTTTAAGTTTTATAAGTTTCTTTTATTTTTTCGTCACTTTTTATTTTTCAACCATTTTTCTTTTTCGACCTTTTTCGACGAACTCTTTTTCTTTCTTATTTCTCGCTATTCTAGTTTTAGGACATAGATTTTTATTCTACTTCTTATCTAAATTTCTTAAAATTACGAAAATTTATTTTAAGTGGTTAAATTGATAGACATCAAAATTTTCTGGTTCGTAGTAATAGTTGGATTTGTACGTGGACCGGGTTATTGGAGCCAAACAGTCCTCAATTATATTGAGACCAAACGAATCCTGCCCCTCTGCTGCATTTTTTGGCTATTCGAAACGTGGGCAAAATCAGAAAAGTCTATTGATTGGATAACTTATTATAATTTTTATTTCCTTTTTAAAACTAATAGGATATTCAGTGAATGCACCGAGCAAGACGTTCACCACCTTTTGTACGTTCACCACCTGTAACTAGATCAAGACATTTAGCAAATATTACCGCCGTTGATTTTTCTTTAGAATCGTCATCCAGTCGACCAAGTACTTCAGTTCAAATTTCCGATAATCCATTTTTTGAACCCGACCTCACAATTGAGAATCCGGAGAATATTCAGGAACGATTCATAGATCCTGAACCACTAAACTTTCCTCCGGAACCACCAATCATACAAACAGAGATTGTTGAGGAACGAACCATTAAATCAGAATCCTCTAGTGATTCCGATTCAACAAATTCAATTATGGAGAATCTGGAACCTTTAAGTATGGAAGACCGAATGAGAGCTAAACGCACTGGCCAAGGTCACGCAATTACTCATCCAGACATTAATGCGCCAGATTATGAAATCAAAGGACAAATTCTACACATGGTGACTAATCAATGCCAATTTAGTGGTGCGCCGAAGGAAGATCCAAATGAACATGAAGCCAAAGATTGGTTGGAATCGTTACCTGAAGGGGCGATCGATACATGGGACGTTTTAGATGACAAATTTCTTAAACAATTCTTTCCTGCATCTAAAGCCGTAAGACTTCAAGCAGAAATTGTTACGTTTACACAAAAGCCGAATGAAACTCTATATGAGGCATGGAAAAGATATGGAAAGTTGTTAAGAGGATGTCCGCAACATGGTTTAGACACCTGTCAAATAGTACAAATATTTTACCAAGGATGCGACATCACTACAAGGAAAGACATAGATATAGCAGCTGGTGGTTCTATTATGAAGAAAACCGAAACTGATGCTTACAAAATTATTGATAACACTGCTTCCCACTCACATGAGTGGCACCAAGAAAAAGATATCGTTAGATCATCTAAAGCAGCTAGAGCCGATTCTAGCCATGACTTAGATTCCATTTCCGCAAAGATAGATGCTGTCGAGAGACGAATGGAAAAGATGACTAAAGATATTCATTCGATACGAATTAGTTGTGAGCAGTGTGGAGGACCACATTTGACAAAAGATTGTCTCAATATTGAATTAACAATGGAACAAAGAGAGAATATTTCATACATAAACCAAAGGCCTGGAAATAATTATCAGAATAATTATCAACCGCCAAGACCTATTTACAATCAAAACCAGAATTATAACCGAAATATTCCATACAACAACCAACAAGGTCCTAGCAATCAACAAGTATCCAATAATACTTACAATCAGCAAAGACCTAATTTTCAAAACAAACCACCACAACAAACCGATGATAAAAAGCCGAATTTAGAAGATATGATGACGAAGCTAGTTAAAACTCAAACGCAGTTTTTCACATCTCAGAAACAAACTAATGAACAAAATGCTCAAGCGTTTAGAAATCAACAAGCTTCTATTCAAAATCTGGAACAAGAAGTAAGTAACCTAGCAAGGTTAATAGGTGAAAGAAAACTGGGAAGTCTACCTAGTGATACAAATGCTAACCCCCGGAATGAAACAGCTAAAGCCATTACCACAAGAAGGGGTACAACACTTAAAACACCTGAAATACCTGTAACTTCTGATGAAGCTATTCCTACTCCACAAGAACCACAACCTGATCAAGATAAGGAAAAAGAACCGGTATTTGAAAAGGTTAATGAAGATAACACAGCTAAGGATAAACCTTATGTTAAACCATACCAACCACCACTTCCTTACCCGAGTAAAATGAAGAAAGAGAAACTTGAAGCCGAGCAATCCAAATTCTTGGATATGTTTAAACAGATAAATGTAAATCTTCCTTTCATTGATGTGATTTCAAGAATGCCTAGATATGCTAAATTCTTGAAAGATCTAATTTCAAATAGAAAGAAAATGGAAGAACTCTCGGCTGTTACTATGAATGCTAATTGTTCAGCAGTGCTGTTGAATAAGATACCAGAAAAACTATCTGATCCAGGAAGTTTCACAATTCCATGTTTTCTGGGTAGTCTTAATTCAATAGAAGCATTAGCAGATTTAGGTGCTAGTATAAATCTAATGCCGTATTCACTATACGCTAAACTAGACCTTGGAGAATTGAAACCAACCAGAATAAGCATACAACTAGCCGATATATCAATAAAATATCCTAGAGGGATAATGGAGAACATGCTAGTTAAAGTTGGTACTTTAGTATTTCCAATAGATTTTGTTGTTTTGGATATGGAAGAAGATTCTCAAGTTCCTCTCATATTAAGAAGACCATTCTTAAACACGGCTAAAGCAATGATAGACGTGTTCGGTAAGAAACTGACCCTAAGTATAGAGGATGAGAGTGTTACCTTTTCAGTTGATAGAGCAATGCAACAACCGCAATCTGCAGATGATACATGTTATTATATTCAAACTATAGATGCACATACAGAATTATTAGAAGAATTTCCAGAATTACAAGGAACAGGAGAATGTTCTTTAGGAGAAGGTAATGAACCAATGGATGAAGCTGAAATGTTAGCTATACTTATAGCTAATGGATATGAACCAACAACAGAAGAAATTCAAATGCTAAAAGAAGAAGATAGATATCGATATAAATCATCGATAGAAGAACCTCCGAAATTAGAGTTAAAGCCACTTCCAAACCATTTGGAATACGCTTATTTACATGGTGAATCTGAATTACCTGTAATAATATCGTCTTCTCTTACCAAAAATGAGAAATCACAACTCATTTCTGTGTTGAAAGCTCATAAACCAGCCATTGCATGGAAGATTCATGATATTAAAGGAATAAGTCCTTCGTATTGCATACATAAAATCCTTATGGAAGAAGGTCATAAAACGTATGTGCAACGCCAACGAAGACTAAATCCTAATATGCAAGATGTAGTTAAGAAAGAGATTATTAAACTGCTAGATGCAGGTTTAATTTATCCAATTTCTGATGGTCCATGGGTAAGCCCAGTTCAATGCGTGCCTAAGAAGGGTGGCATGACTGTCATTACAAATGAGAAAAATGAGCTTATTCCTACTAGGACTGTAACAGGATGGCGTGTATGTATTGATTATAGAAAATTAAATGACGCCACCAGAAAAGATCACTTTCCCTTACCTTTCATAGATCAAATGTTGGAAAGATTAGCCGGAAATAGTTACTATTGTTTTCTAGATGGATTTTCCGGATATTTTCAAATTCCAATAGCACCCGAAGATCAAGAGAAAACCACATTCACGTGCCCTTATGGTATTTTTGCTTACAAACGCATGCCATTTGGACTTTGTAACGCCCCTGCAACCTTTCAAAGGTGTATGATGGCGATTTTTCATGACATGATAGAAGAATGCATGGAAGTTTTCATGGATGACTTTTCAGTCTTCGGTGATACATTTGAATCATGTCTAGTTAATCTGGAACGAATGCTTATTAGATGCGAACAATCAAATCTAGTACTTAATTGGGAGAAATGCCATTTCATGGTTAAAGAAGGCATCGTTCTTGGTCATAAAATTTCAAAAGAAGGAATTGAAGTGGATAGAGCTAAAGTAGATGTAATTGCTAAACTTCTACATCCCACCAATGTTAGAGGAGTTAGGAGTTTTCTAGGGCATGCCGGTTTTTACCGACGTTTCATAAAAGATTTTTCTAAAATTGCCACTCCTATGAATAAACTCCTAGAAAAGAATGCTCCATTCATCTTTTCAGATGAGTGTATCAAATCTTTTAATATTCTTAAAGAGAAACTCACTAATGCGCTGATCATGATAACACCAAATTGGAATCTACCATTTGAACTAATGTGCGATGCAAGTGATTTTGCAATGGGAGCCGTTTTAGGACAAAGGATTGAAAAACGATTTCAACCTATATATTATGCTAGTAAGACGTTACAAGGAGCACAAACGAACTATACAACTACTGAAAAAGAACTCCTTGCTATTGTCTTTGCTTTTGACAAATTTCGATCATATCTCGTTCTAGCAAAAACGGTGGTCTATACCGACCATTCTGCTCTTAGATACCTATTTTCAAAACAAGATGCTAAACCAAGATTAATCCGTTGGATCTTACTCTTACAAGAGTTTGATATTGAAATCCGAGATAAAAGAGGAGCAGAAAATCTCGCCGCTGATCATCTTTCTCGTCTTGAAAATCCCGAATTAGAAGTTCTAAATGAATCGGCCATACAAGACAACTTTCCTGATTAATATCTATTGAAGATAGATTATAAAGAAATTCCATGGTTTGCAGACTATGCAAACTACTTAGTTTGTGGATTTCTTGAAAAAGGATTATCGTACCAAAGACGAAAGAAATTCTTCAGTGATATAAAACACTATTTTTGGGAAGATCCACATCTGTTTAAAAGTTGTCCCGATAGAATAATACGTCGATGTGTATTTGGAGATGAAGCTAGTAAAATATTAAACCATTGTCACACAGGACCAACAGGAGGGCATTATGGGCCTCAATTAACAGCAAGAAAAGTTTATGATGCTGAATTTTATTGGCCTACAATTTACAAAGACGCACACCTTCTTTGCAAATCCTGTGATGCTTGTCAAAGGGCCAGAAAAATAAGTCAACGTGATGAAATGCCACAAAATGTCATCCAAGTATGTGAAGTATTTGACATTTGGGGTATTGACTTTATGGGTCCATTTCCAAAATCTCATAATAATCTATATATACTCGTAGCCATTGATTATGTATCTAAATGGGCGGAAGCACAAGCTCTCCCAACTAACGATGCACGAGTTGTAGTCAACTTTTTAAAACGTCTTTTTGCAAGGTTTGGAACACCGAAAGCTTTAATAAGTGATCGGGGTACTCATTTCTGTAATAATCAACTTGAGAAAGTTCTTAAAAGATATGGAGTAACTCATAAAATCTCCACCTTATATCATCCACAAACAAGTGGACAAGTGGACAAGTTGAAAATACCAACCGAGCTTTAAAACGTATTCTAGAGAAAACCGTAGGAACAAATCCGAAGGAATGGTCCATTAAATTGGAGGATGCACTCTGGGCTTTTAGAACAGCCTACAAAACTCCAATTGGAACCACACCTTTTAGACTTGTTTATGGAAAAGCATGTCATCTTCCAGTAGAAATTGAACACAAAGCATTTTGGGCTTTGAAGACATGTAATCTTGATTTACATGAAGCTGGACGTCTACGATTAAGTCAACTAAACGAATTAGAAGAATTAAGACATGAAGCATACGAAAATTCGTTAATCTATAAAGAAAGAACGAAGAAATGGCATGATAAAAGAATCAGAAGTTCAAAAGAATTTAAAGAAGGAGACAGAGTTCTTCTTTTCAATTCACGATTCAAGCTATTTCCTAGAAAATTGAAATCAAGATGGTCTGGACCATTCATAGTCAAAAGAGTTTTCCCATACGGAACGATAGAATTAATAAATTCAAATGGGATTGAATTTAAAGTTAATGGTCACAGAGTTAAACACTACATACATGGTCCGATGGAAGTTGACAACGAAGTTAATCACAATTTCGACACCAAGGCTAACTAAGTGTGGGGAGAATCAAGTCTTTAAAGGATAATATGTATTTCTGTTAGAGTTAGATTGTCTATTTTTGTGTAGTTCTCGAAAATGGAATCCGAATGGTCTTTCCCTAGCAGACCCTAAAGAACTAGTCTTCTCCCCCCATTCTGAATTTTTATTTTTTTAGGTTTTTACAAAATGAAGACTGCCTGTGAACTAAACCATGGTCTAATGCTACACGCTTTGATCACTAAACGTAATAATGACATACTACCGAGTGAACTAGTATCAGTAATCAGAGAAAGAATGGACGGAGTTAGAAAAGAATCCAGATGCGAAGATAATAAGTTACAATTTGGTAAAGGAAAATCAAAATCCGCAGCGAAAAGAAGAGCACGACACCTAGAAAGATGTCACAAATGCGGAAAATGGTCACATGGAGGTAAATGTTCAAATAATCAAACCTATTCAAATACCGAATTTGTTACTTTATGCAGAGACGGACCGTTCATATGTTTAGAAGAAAAGACACTGAATGCTCGAGGTTACGCCTATGTAGCCATGGAAAACCAATTAAATCGACTATCTTATGAATGGGATAGATCATATAACTAAGAAATCTATTTCACAGGTATGTCTGTACAGTTTTTATTTTATTTTTTTATTTTTTTAACCTTTTGATAATAAACGCTAATTTGTTCGCTAAAAAGTATTAAATTGGTATTGAATAAAATTAGGTTTGGCGACCGAAATTATTGGTATCATTCAAAAATTTATTACATCACTGTGAAATTTAACGTTTATTCTTAAGGTATAAATATCTTTAATCAATCAACCCAAAATATTTCAAAAATTCGTCATGAGTTAAATTAGGTCTTGGAACCGAAATTACTTTACCGAAAAGAGGGGCGCATATTTTTGATAATATTTGATTGATTAAAGTGGGATAAAAAGCCAAAAAGATTTTTAATTTTATTTTTACCATGTTTTTAAAATTAATATTTAAATCTTAAATTAATATTGTAAACTTTGTAAAAACAATATATGTAAAATTGTAAATATTTGAAAAAATTAATATAAGTTTGGTGTGAATTTATAATATGAATTTTTAAATTAAGTTTGGTGTGAATTTTTAATTTTTAAAATATGAATTTTATTTTTATGCATTTTAAATTGTAAGTTTGGTGTGAATTTTTAATATTAATTATGAATTTTATATTTAAGTTGTGTGAATTTAAAAACAAAAATTTATTTTATCTCATTAAGTTAAAAATATGATTTTTAAAATTCGTCGTAAGTTGAAGACTAGGTCTTTGAACCGAAATTGCTTTACCCAAGGGAGGGACGAGAACTTTTATTATCATTATTTTTAATCTTATTGAATTAAAGTATGCCAAAAACATTAAAAAACCCAAAAATCTTAGCTTTTAAAAAAATCGCTACAAAAAGACAAATTTTAAAATGTTGTCGAGGGACGGACTAGGACATCGATCAGAAACGACCTCGTCCTAAATAACAAGGGAAACAAAATTTTAAAATTAATTACTTAATTGTTTTAATTAGTATAAGATATAAAAAAAAAAAACCAAACTCCGCGACTCTCGGAGTTTGAAGGCTTAAATGCCGCGACTCGCGGAGGGATCGGATTACAGAAAAAATTAAAAGGAGCTGAAACAGCTCAGTTACACTCCACAACTCAAACAAACTGCGAAAACACTGCACGCAAAAACCCGAAAAATACACCCCAAAATCACAATTTTTAACCGTTAATCACCAAATTTTTTACTAAAATCATGTTGAGAAGGATGCTATCTAGGAATTACTCAAGAAAAACGGTAAATTTCTACACCTAAACACCATTTAATCCGAAATTTGGTGTTCTTGAGCAATTTTTTTCCCCAATTTGATTTTGATGCTTTTTAGTGTAATTATGCTTAAATTGTTATTGTATTATGCTTGTATAACCTAGATTGATGCTATTTAACATGATTAGAAGCCTTAAACTTCAAATTTTGAGTAATCTAGGGTTTGTGTTCTTGAGCAAATTTGGGGCTTTTTGATATAAACAGGTTATGGCCGATTTTTGTCATGAATTGTTGCTAAATTAAGTAGCGTAACATGTTTAGGTAGTTAAATGATCCAAACTTTGAGCCTAAACATGATTTTGAGAATTAAAGTGGACTTTTTCAAGTCTAAAATTTATGAACTTGATTTTTGAGAGATAATGCCATTTGAAACTTGTTTAATTGCTAGTAATGATTATTTTGACATGTTATTTGAGTTGAATGCTTATGAACTTGGCGAACATTTTCGTATATGCTTATTTGAAAAAGTGTAGATTTGATGAAAATAAGCTTAAGTTTGATATAAATTGATCATGTCATTGTAATTATTTTGATTGATGATTTTGCTGACACTAATGCATATTTGGATGCACAAAAATTGTGTTTGATGTGTTTTGCAGACTGAAAGGGGTGAATCTTCATCCCAAGCTCGCAATGCTCCTGCTGAGAATGCGGAACAACAGGAGGTGGATAACTACTACAAACAAGATATACCTCATCCAGTCATGACCTTTTCTGATATGCACTTGGAAGATTTGCACCCGAACCTGAGATTTGACAGACTTTGGATAGATTATCCAAAATATCAAAGGGGTTTGCATACTCTTCATTCCAAAGTTGTTGAGGTACCTAGGGTCATAGAATGGGGACCCTTAGAAGCTGTAGAATTGGCCGGGCCAATTAGGGAATTACTTGTACAGAGGTATGGTAATTCTACTTTTAATGACTGGGTACGTTTATTCACCATGCGTAGACCTGTATATAAAGTATGGTGTGAAGAATTGTTGTGTAGTATAGAGTTAAATGATCGGGTAGCTAGTTTAACGGATCGATCTTTTATTAGATTTTTGTTAGGAGGTTCGATGCGCCACATGTCTTTACTAGACATGGCTCAAGCTTTACGTATATATACGCCTGAGGAGTTAGCATCTACCGATTGTAGAGGGTTGATACTAAATGGTAGAAAGATAGATGAAAATTTTGATACACACGGTGTGTGGAGTCAAATGACAAGCCATCACCGTTTCAAAGGGGGAAATTACTCTTATTTGGATATAGATAGAGCTGAATTAAGAGTAATTCATAGGTTTTTAGCTAATTCGATTACACAAAGAGGTAAGAATAAGGAAAAGGTAAATGAACAGGATTTGTTTTACCATATGTGTATTCGAGACCCACAAAGTGCTGTAAGTATACCTTATTGTGTGGGTTATTATTTATCAGCTATGGTTAGGGGAATGAGACCGCATAGCATAATAGGAGGTGGTATTTTTATTACTTTGATTGCTGAATATCTCGGTGTGGATATAAGTCGGGGGGGATTATTAGTCGAAGAACCAGAACCCCGCGATACTATAGGTTTAAATGTATACCATGGTGCGAAAGTTTTGAAGAGGCGAAATAACGCCGCAGTACAATACCATGGTAGACATCCACAGGTTGAGAGAAACCAACAGCAAGGTAATGTAGGAGGCGGAAATGAGATGCAAGAAATGCAAAGGTTTATAGCTTCACAGGAGTACGAAAATGCTAGATAGAGAGCATTTGAAGATTGGCAAGTTCATCAGAACCAAATCATAGCTCATTGCCAACATATAGGTAGAAACTATATTCCTACACCGAAACCCATATTCCCTCCCTGGTCTATAGAGATGCAACCACCGTATCCTACGTATAACCCTGCCGAAGCATTCTATAGCACCTATGGTTATGCTTGGAACCCCTATTGGTACCAGTATCATCCCTAGTATACTTAGTTTTTTTTTTTTTTTTTTTTTTTTTTTTTTTTTTTTGTAATTTGTAATGCTGATACGTTTAATACTTATGTTAATATTGTAATAGTTTTTATAATTTTCTAACTTTTATTCTTAGATTTTAATAATTTTTGAATGTGGGGTAATATACCAAACTTCAAAAATATGTATATATGTTTGCAGTTTATCTTATGTACACAACAGGGTAAAACAACGCATTTTCAAAGACTGGCATTAAGTTCAGCAAAAGCAACTAATTTTGACGACAAGATGCAAAATATATGTGAAATAACAACAAGACGGAATGAACAAATGATGTGCACCATTTATCATTCAGAAAACAAACGCCAATATATTTGGAAACTTTGGTAAAAATTTAATCATTTTCACACAAATCACCCTCAATAATTTAAATTGTACTGATTTCTTGCAAATGAGGGCATTGCAAGATCTTAAGTGTGGGAAGGGGTTAAATTCTTGCGGATTTTTAAAATTTTTATCTTTATACACTTGGTTACCATTAAAAATACTAGTAAAGCAGTAGTTGTATTAGAATCTAGTGCTCTCTGATAATAAAGAACAGCCCTAGTCTTATATACTGACTACCCAAATCTAGTAAAATTTTTCAAAATTTTCAATTAAATGAACTCAAAATCATGTTTATACATATTTATGAACGATAAAACTAGGTTTTAACACCGAAATTATTGTTACCTCAGAAAGGACATAAATTGAGAAACAAACCTAAATGTTAAAATTCATTTAAAATGGAATAGAGGACGATAAAAAGGAAAATAAAAGCCAAGTGTGGGAAAATTTACCAAGTTATCTTAAACATATGTCACATATATCTGTAACAAATAACTGAAAATACTTTTGCTTTGGACTAAACTAAACTGTTTTACCCGATGAAAGAAAAGAAGATATGGATCTACACGATGAATCAATTCCATCATTAAAAGGAAGTAAAGTCTTCCGAAAAAGACACGCGCTTCTTGATTTAGGTCATGAAGTTGTCGTCCAGACCAGCTGTAGGTTGACGAAAAATCTAGAAAAGTCATCACTAAAATCAGCAGGAAATCCACGGACCTCAGCATTAAACAGGGTCGCCAAGTGGTCAGATTTATCCTAACCATGAGAAGGATTTATCTCGTACAATGGGGGGGCACCATGCAAATTAGCTTGATAAGACTAATGAATCAGATCCCCAGAAAGGATAATCTCCTTAAAGATTAAAAATTAGCTTTTAAGCCTGATATTACTCAATCCTTGAGATTGACCTTAAAGATTAAGAATTACAAACTCATGGAATTCAATGATATCTAAACTCGAGCTTGAACGAGAAAATATTTTGATCAAAATTTCAAACCGATTTGTTTTCTGAAAACCCTATTTTCAATGCGTTCATTACCATTGAACGTAAAATCCTAGGAATTCACCTGGAATTCATTAGGTCACCTGAACCAAATCGGGTGTCAACCGTAAGAACGGTGGTTGCATAGCATGGTCAAAAGACAGGACCTTGTGCCAGACTGAAAAATTATAAGGGTGAGCTTTACTATTGCTCCTACCAAGGATAGTAATTGCGTCCGACACGTTATAGACCATAATCAAATGCATGTCATTAGACATTGCCTTAACAGTTGCTTGTTCAACGCTTTCCTTTACAACCGGACGGTAGTTTACCGAAAGGTAATATACGGGACAAGTAAACTGGACGTGTTGCTTTCCAAATACAAGGTTAGCAAGTGGGTGACACAAAACCGCAAGTTTTGAGCTAAAATTTTCAAATCTGAAACCCACCAAACCCACAAAAATAATTTGCAAACACCGGTAAAGGGTTATTCCGGAAAACTTTTCTAGGGTAAAAACTAGATTTAATTTTCAAAAGATCAAATGTTTTCATAAAGATCCAATTTCCTTAATGGATCTAAATTTTTATAGTCATGTGGGACTGTAAACCATATCGTTACTACCATTGTTTATACCGCCGTATAGAAATCACTGATGTACAAAGTGTGAAGAATAAAGAAGTGATTCTAGTATTTCAAGACGATATTGCTTGAGGATAAGCAACGCTCAAGTGTGGGAATATTTGATAATGCTAAAAACGAACATATATTTCATAGCATTATTCCTCAAGAAAGACAAGCTTTTAGTTGCAATTGTTCTATTTACAAGTGATATTCGTTTAAATAATAAAAGGTGAAGACAAAATACAGATTCGACGAATTGAAGACGCAAACGACCAAAAAGCTTAAAAGTACAAAATACAATCAAAGAGGTTGCAATTATTGATAAGAAACGTCTCGAAATTACAAGAGTACAAGATTCAAAACGCAAAGTACAAGATATTAAATTGTACGCAAGGACGTTCGAAAATCCGGAACCGGGACATGAGTCAACTCTCAACGCTCGACGCAACGGACTAAAAATTACAAGTTAACTATGTATATAAATATAATATAATATATAATTAATTATATTAATTATATATATATATATATATTATATTTATAAATAAAACCGTCGGCAAGAGAGACTCCAAAATGGGTGAGCTGTAATTTCAAACTCCGCGACTCGCGGAGTTTGAAGGCCAAAAGTGCCGCGAGTCGCGGAGCCCCAAGTTTTGAAAGTCCCTATAAAAGCAACCGAATTCTGAGCATTTTTAATCCATCATATATCATTCTCTCTATCTATATACGTAAAATATATATATATATATATATATATATATATATATATATATATATATATATATATATATATATAATTTATATTTTAATTTTAATTTTAATTTTAATCCTAATAATAAGGGTATGTTAGCGAATATTGTAAGGGTGTAAGTCGAAATTCTGTCCGTGTAACGCTACACTATTTTTAATCATTGTAAGTTATGTTCAACCTTTTTACATTAATGTCTCGTAGCTAAGTTATTATTATGCTTATTTAATCCGAAGTAATCATGATGTTGGGCTAATTACTAAAATTGGGTAATTGGGCTTTGTACCATAATTGGGGTTTGGACAAAAGAACGACACTTGTGGAAATTAGACTATGGGCTATTAATGGGCTTTATATTTGTTTAACTAAATGATAGTTTGTTAATGTTAATATAAAGATTTACAATTGGGCGTCCCTATAAATTACCATATACACTCGATCGGACACGATGGGCGGGGTATTTATATGTACGAATAATCGTTCATTTAACCGGACACGGGAATGGATTAATAGCCACTAGAATAATTAAAACAGGGGTGAAATTATGTACAAGGACACTTGGTATAATTGATAACAAAGTATTAAAACCTTGGGTTACACTCAGTCGATATCCTGGTGTAATTATTAAACAAAGTATTAAAATCTTGTTACAGTTTAAGTCCCCAATTAGTTGGAATATTTAACTTCGGGTATAAGGATAATTTGACGAGGACACTCGCACTTTATATTTATGACTGATGGACTGTTATGGACAAAAACCAGACGGATATATTAAATAATCCAGGACAAAGGACAATTAACCCATGGGCATAAAACTAAAATCAACACGTCAAACATCATGATTACGGAAGTTTAAATAAGCATAATTCTTTTATTTCATATTTAATTTCCTTTATTTAATTGCACTTCTAATTATCGCATTTTTATTGTTATTGTATTTAATTGCACTTTTAATTATCGTACTTTTTAATTATCGCAAGTTTATTTTATCGCACTTTTATTATTCGCAATTTCATTATCGTTATTTACTTTACGCTTTAATTTAAGTCTTGTATTTATTTTTAATATTTTACATTTGGTTTTAACTGCGACTAAAGTTTTAAAATCGACAAACCGGTCATTAAACGGTAAAAAACCCCCTTTTATAATAATAATATTACTTATATATATTTGTATTTTTATAAAAGTAAACTAATATAGCGTTAAGCTTTGTTTAAAGATTTCCCTGTGGAACGAACCGGACTTACTAAAAACTACACTACTGTACGATTAGGTACACTGCCTATAAGTGTTGTAGCAAGGTTTAAGTATATCCATTCTCTAAATAAATAAATATCTTGTGTAAAAATGTATCGTATTTAAGAGTATTTCCTTGTAAACTTTAATAGTATTTTATATACACCTCGCGAAACATCACTAGTTTAGCTACGAAATTAATTGGAGTAAAACTAAACTAATCATATCTTTGCTAATTAATATGATATTTTATATATATTTACTTATGATTTGATTTTATATATTTCAGGACCACCCGTAAACAACACGAGAGGATTAATTATAAGACCTCATGATTGTACGCAACACGTCATTTGACAACACGGTACTTTATGTACGCAACACGTCATTTAACAACACGGTACCATGGGTCGAGATTAATTCCGATCAATACGAATACGATGGGGTCTTTATTTATTTTATTGAACAACTAATTGTGGACTACTAACATCGGACTACTAACTACAGACTATTAGATATTAAAAGTATTATAAGTATACATGTAACGATTATTTGAAAAGAAAATATGTTGATATATTATATATGGTTAGGTTCGTGATATTTATCGGAGACCAGGTCGTGTTATATATCTTCAAGGAAAAAGTGAGTAAATAGTCCCACTTTTAAACTCTACATATTTCGGGATGAGAATACATGCATTTTATGATTTACATTATGGACACAAGTGATAAAAAATATATTCTACGTTGAGTTGTACCACTGGCATACTTCCCTGTAGCTTGGTAACTACTATTTACATGTGGTATTGTAAACGCGAATCCTGTTGATAGATCTATCGGGCCTGACAACCCCAACCGGACTGGATGACCAGTATTCAACGGTTGCACAGTACTATGTTTCGGTGACTACACTTGGTACAGTGTAGTGAGATTTCATAATAAAGGGAATATGCGACGTTGATTAAATGTTAAGTATGGTTATCAAGTGCTCAACCACTTAGAATATTTTTATTAAAACGTTTATGTATATGAAATCTTGTGGTCTATATTTATAACGCTGCTAGCTTTAAACCTATATCTCACCAACTTTATGTTGACGTTTTAAGCATGTTTATTCTCAGGTGATAAATAAAAGCTTCTGCTGCATTATGCCGAATTTAAGCAAGATTTGGAGTATGCATATTTGTGTCAAAAATAAAACTGCATACCGAAAGATTTGTAATGTGAAATATGTTGGAAATCGTATTGTTATTATCAAATGTAAAGTTTGTAAGACTAAGATTATCGCTAAACGATAATCATTATTATGTTGTTTAAGCCTTTGGTTATAATAAAGGTTATGGTTTGTATCATAAAAACGTATGCAGATTTTGAAAAATGTCACATATAGAGGTCAATACCTCACAATGACACCAATAAGTACGTAACATTTATAATCGATATGAACGGGATGATTCAGGTGGTATCAGAGCGTTGGTCTTAGAGAACCAGAAATTTTGCATTAGTGTGTCTTATCGAGTTTCTTAGGATGCATTAGTGAGTCTGAACTTTGACCGTGTTTGATTTCGAAAACTATTGCTTATCCTTGTTGGTTAAAAATTAATATGTAAATATTATGTGGTACTAACATACTAGTTGTTGTGTGATAGATATCTGGTTCAAAATTTGTTATCACGTTCAGCGACTCCGAACCAGAATCCTCAGATAGTGTTCCAGTCATTAACCTATCCGATGATGAAAACGACACCTTTGGGGAAGACTCACAATTTTCGGATGAATCAATTGAAGAGGAACCGGAAAGTGATCCTGAGGAGGAAGAAATACAGGAAATTACGAAAGACAAGTTCGAACGAGGAAAGAAACGAAAGGCTACTGAATTGGAAAATCCAAATCCCGAGTTTAGTGAGGATGTTGTGGCACCAACTCCACCAGACACTACCACCCCTATTCTTGCTATTCCTATTAGTTCTATCCCGATATCCAGTTCTTCGGCCCCTCAGTCAAAACGCAGGGAGACAGTCAGGATAAGCGTTAAGCTATTTTTTTGAACACAAACGTTTTGGGTTAAATGATGCGCTGTTGTTTTAAACCATGGGATCATATAACGTGTTGTATAATATTACTAGTGTGGTTTGCTTAATGTTTGATGTAAGATAAGCATATGTAAAAATTTGTGAAGTGTGAAATGCAATAATTTTCTATGGTGGAGTATTATTTGGATGGTAGTAATTAATTTCTGTACTAAGCTATTAAGTATGAACTTTAACGGGTAGGTACTACCCTAGATATAATTATAAAACGCTAATAAGAAGAAAAGGCTTTTATAATAATAACTGGTTCATATTATTAATAAGCTACGATGTACTGTAAATACACACTACATCTATAATATACCATGTGAATAATTATTATTTTTTCATTCTTATTGAAGATTATGGCGCGATTGAACCGAATGACGGAACAAGAAATCGAGGAACTCATCAATCAGCGAGTGAACGATAGAATGTTATGGGTCGAGGCTGCAAGAGGTGCTGTAGTTAACCCAAATCCTCGTGTGAGATGCACCTACAAAACTTTTCAAGGTTGCAAGCCCTCATCATTTAGTGGAACAGAAGGACCGGTTGGTTTAACCCGGTGGATTGAAAAGATTGAGTCTGTGTTTAAAATCAGTGGTTGTATTGAGAAGGACATGACCAAGTATGCATCGTGCACCTTACAAGATAGTGCACTCACGTGGTGGAAAAACTATGTGAAGGCCGTAGGAGGAGATGTAGCTTATGATACTCCATGGGAAGAATTCAAAACAATGTTAATCAACGAGTATTGTCCAAGGAACGAGGTTAGGAAGTTGGAAGCTGAATTATGAAGCCTGAAAGTTGTTGGTACTGAACTCACCAACTACAATCAGCGATTCATGGAATTAGCTTTGCTATGTCCCGAATTGGTACCAACCGAAGAACGGAAGATAGAACTGTACAAAGATGGTTTGCCTAAAAATGTCAAGGCAAATGTTACAGCGTTGAAACCCAAGACTATTCATGAAGCCATCACCATGGCAAACGAGTTGATGGACCAGATTATTCTGGATAAGAACACCAATGTCAAGACATCAGAAAACAAAAGAAAGTGGGATGGTAATCATCAACAATCCAACAAGAAACAAGAAACCACGCAAGGTGCGGGTAGTGGTTCAAGCTCAGGTTACAAAGGATGAAATCCTTTATGTAACAGATGCCACAAACATCACTCTGGTTATTGTAATGTGGTGTGCGATAATTGTAATCAAAGGGGTCATCTTGCTGAAGATTGTAAGATTCCCGTTACAAATATAAATGGCACCAAGACTCCTGCCACCAATGCAAATAGAACTGCCTTGGTCACTGTTACTTGTTATAGGTGTGGGAAACAGGGTCATTATAAGAGCCAGTGCCCAAATCCAGAGAAGAATAAGGGATCTGCACGTGGAAGAGCATTTATTATTAATGCTAGAGAGGCGTGTGAAGACCCGAAGCTTGTTACGGGTACGTTTACCATTAATAACTTATCAGCATCTATTATATTTGATACTGGTGGCGATAGAAGTTATATGTGTTAAATGTGTAGAGACTTTTACGCTAAATTGAATTGTTCATCATTACCTTTAGATGCTAAGTACATGATTGAGTTAGCTAATGGTAAACAAATTAATGCCGATAAAATCTGCTGTGATTGTAAAATAAATCTAGCCGGAGAAACGTTTAAAATTGATTTGATACCTGTAGAATTAGGAAGTTTTGATGTAATAGTCGGCATGGACTGGATGTCCAAAATAGGAGCTGAAGTTGTGTGTGCGAAGAAGACCATTCGCATTCCTCGTAAGGATAAAATGCCAGTAATGATTTATGGAGAGAAGGGTAACTCAAAGCTAAACCTCATTAGCTGTTTGAAAGCCCAAAAGTGCTTGAAGAAAGGGTGCTATGGTATCCTAGCACATGTTAATAAAGTCGAAATGAAATAAAAAGAGAAGTGCATCAACGACGTGCCTGTGGCAAGAGATTTTCCTGAAGTCTTTCCGGAAGAGTTGTCGGGATTACCTCTATTTAGATCTGTAGAATTTCAAATAGATCTAGTACCAGGAGCTGCACCAGTGGCTTGTGCTCCATACAGACTTGCACCATCTGAGATGAAAGAGTTACAAAGGCAGTTACAAGAATTACTGGTCTGTGGTTTCATTCGACCGAGCACTTCACCGTGGGGAGCTCCGATTTTATTTATCAAGAAGAAAGATGGATCCGTCGAATGTGTATAAATTACCGTGAATTAAATAAGTTAACTATCAAGAATCGGTATCCACTACCGATAATTGACAACTTATTTGATCAACTGCAAGGATCATGTGTTTATTCAAAAATCGACCTAAGATCGGGCTATCATCAACTACGCGTCAAAGAAGAAGATATTCCGAAAACTGCTTTCCGGTCACGCTACTGTCATTACAAATTTTTGGTCATGCCATTTGGATTGACGAATGCGCCAGCTGTATTCATGGACCTTATGAATCGAGTTTGTAGTCCGTATCTAGATAAGTATGTTATCGTTTTCATTGACGATATTCTTATCTATTCGAAAAATGAGCAAGAGCATGAGCAGCATTTAAGGTTGGTATTAGAATTGTTAAGAAAAGAACAGTTATACGCCAAATTTTCTAAGTGTGCATTTTGGTTGAAAGAAGTGCAATTTCTTGGCCACGTTATTAGTAGCAAAGGAATTCAGGTTGATCCAGCTAAAATTGAGGCCATTAAAAAATGGGAGGCTCCTAAGACACCAACACAAATACGTCAATTTTTGGGCTTAGCCGGTTATTATAGAAGGTTTATTCAAGATTTTTCCCGAATAGCTAAACCATTAACAGCGTTAACGCAAAAAGGGAAGAAGTACGAATGGACTTCTGAGCAGGAGAGTGCATTTCAATTACTAAAGAAGAAGTTGACTACGGCACCTATTTTATCGTTACCTGAAGGGAACGATGATTTTGAGATATATTTTGACGCTTCGCGACAAGGTTTTGGTTGCGTCCTTATGCAACGAAAGAAAGTTATTGCGTACGCATCCCGACAATTGAAGATTCACGAGCGAAATTATACGACGCATGATCTAGAACTGGGAGCAGTAGTGTTTGCATTGAAGATATGGAGACACTACTTATATGGGGTTAAATGCACTGTGTTTACCGATCATAAAAGCCTTAACATATTTTCGATCAAAAACAGCTGAACATGAGGCAACGTAGGTGGGTCGAGCTGATAAACGACTATGATTGTGAGATTCGCTATTATCCCTGGAAAGCGAATGTAGTGGCTGACGCTCTAAGCAGAAAGGAATGAGAACCAATTCGAGTACGAGCGATGAACATAAAAATTCGCATGAATCTCAACTCACAAATCAAAGAGGCTCAACGAGAAGCTCTTACTAAGGAAAACATAGGAAATGAAACAATGAAGAAGTATGAGAAGCAACTCTTTATACGGGGAGATGGAATTCGATATTTTGTAAAACGTATATGGGTACCAAAGTTGGGTGGATTAAGGAAGTTGATATTGAACGAGGCACATAAGACAAGATACTCGATACATCCTGGAGTTGGAAAGATGTATCAAGATCTTAAGACGCATTATTGGTGGCCTAATTTAAAGACAGACGTTGCAACATATGTCGGGGAATATTTAACTTGTTCCAAAGTCAAAGCAGAACACCAGAAGCCGTCAGGGTTACTTCAACAACCAGAAATCCCAGAATGGAAGTGGGACGGTATTACCATGGATTTTATCACAAAGTTACCCAAGACTGCATGGGGTTATGACACCATTTGGGTAATAGTTGATGGTCTCACCAAATCTGCACATTTCTTGCCTATTAAGGAAACAGATAGAATGGAGAAACTATTACGATTATACATAAAGGAAATTGTTTCAAGGCATGGAATACCTATTTCCATTATATCCGATCGTGATAGTAGATTTACATCAAAGTTCTGGCAATCACTACAGGAGGCCCTGGGAACTCGTTTGGATATGAGCACCGCATATCATCCACAAACTGACGAGCAGAGCAAAAGAACAATTCAGACTCTTGAAGACATGCTCAGGGCATGTGTGATCGATTTTGGAAACGGATGGGATAAATATCTACCATCAGCAGAATTCTCGTATAATAATAGTTATCATGCGAGCATTAAAGCTGCACCTTTCGAAGCACTGTATGGAAGGAAGTGTAGATCCCCTATCTGTTGGAATGAAGTAGGAGATCGACGTTTAACTGGTCCCGAGATCATACACGAAACTACTGAGAAGATAGTACAAATCAAGGAGAGATTGAAAACAGCCCGTAGTCGCCAAAAGAGCTACGCCGATGTCCGAAGGAAACCATTAGAGTTTCAAATCAGTGACATGGTTATGCTAAAGGTGTCACCTTGGAAAGGTGTAATACGTTTCGGCAAAAAGGGGTAAACTGAACCCAAGGTATGTAGGCCCGTTCAAGATCATCGAACGCATTGGACCGGTAGCTTATCGACTCGAGTTACCACAACAACTCGCCAGAGTACATAATACGTTTCATGTTTCAAACCTTAAGAAGTGTCTTGCAAAGGAAGACCTCACCATTCCCCTTGAAGAAATCCAAGTCGACGAGAAACTACAATTCATAGAAGAACCAGTCGAAATCATGGATCGTGAAGTTAAACAGCTCAAGCAGAGTAACATACCAATCGTTAAGGTTCGTTGGAATGCTCGAAGGGGTCCCGAGTTTACTTGGGAACGAGAGGATCAGATGAAACAAAAGTACCCACATTTGTTTCCCGAGAACGCAAAATAGGTACAACTTTAAAATTTCGGGACGAAATTTATTTAACGGGTAGGTACTGTAACGACCCAAATTTTTTTCGATCGTTTTATACATATGAGATTAATATTTACATAAATTAAAAATTACCAACATGATAAGCAATCCAAATTGTTAAGTCTTGTGTTTTTGAAAAGAGTTTTACACAACGTTTGACCGTCCAATTTGACCGATGATATCACGAACTATATAACATACGATAATTATATGATTGTGTACATATACATATTTATGCATATTTAACATGACCTAAGGATGGTTTAACATATAATTGTGTACTAATAACAATGAGTTATAAGTATACTTTGAGACTACTAACTTAAGTTTTCAAAACGATAACTATATGTAACATTCTTTGACATATATACCTATAACTTATAATGCTTATACAAGTATCGTATAAATATGTATTTAATCACTTTTAAAGGGCTTATATACATAAAACAATATAAGTATATTTACAAAAGATAGCTATATTTGAATTCTCGTTCCGTTTCCTCAAGATTTCTACACGTATACCTAGGGTATATGTAACCGTAATGTACGCAACTTCTAAATGTATATACTATTGGTATATACACATCAATTATCATCCTTAGCAGCCTTAAATGATTAAGGAACATGTGGAACCAACCATTTGTCAAGTAGCTTGAATTATTTAGCAAAAAAATAAAATTAGGAATCTTTTCTTTCTTTATAAACTAAAAACGTTTTTATGCATGAACACCATTTTTTCATTCCATTTTCTCATACTTACACTCCCATTTCTCTCTCAAAACACTCCTAACTTCATACTTGATCATCTCCAAGCATTTTCCCCATCATTTAGCTTCAATTACAAGCTTTAATCATCATAAAAACAACCTAGAATCAAGAAGTTGCAATATTACTTCATATCTTTCAATCCAACTTCACCACTCTTTAGAATCAAGAGTTATACTTCCTTTCTAGTAGCTTTATCCAAGTAACTTGAGGTAGTAACCTTATTCATAATCTTATTCGATTCATATTCATATAGCTATCTTATTTTGAGTTACAAATTATAACAACAAGAACATAGTTTGAATGATTTCAAACTTGTTTGCAAATTAAATAGATCCTTCTAACTTGAATTTTAAAACACTTTAAGACCTGTAATATATCATAATGATATGTTAACTTAACAAGATACAACTTGATTTTACAAAGAACACCTTAAAACTGAATTTACGTCGTCGGAGTGCAACCGGGGGCTGTTTTGGGTTGGATAATTAAAAACCATCTTAAACTTTGAATTGGAAGTTTATATTCTGGAAAAATGATATTTCTTATGAATATGTTAATATATAAAAATCTCATGGTGTAACTCAAAGTGTAAGTATTTTTGTAAAAATGATCATCTAGATGTTGTTTTTACGACGGAAATGATCACTTTCATAAGATTCACCAAAGTTTGACCTATAACCTATGATTTCGAATACAAACTAAGGTATTTACTGTTCATATTCATAAATAATGGCTCGATCCAAGGATGTGGCAAGTTGAACCAACAAAAACGGAGTTGTATTGAAGAAACTACGGCTAAAACAAAATTAGGTATCCGAAGCTAGTTTAGCTACGAAATTAATTGGAGTAAAACTAAACTAATCATATCTTTGCTAATTAATATGATATTTTATATATATTTACTTATGATTTAATTTTATATATTTCAGGACCACCCGTAAACAACACGAGAGGATTAATTATAAGAGACCAGGTTGGGTTATATATCTTCAAGGCAAAAGTGAGTATATAGTCCCACTTTTAAACTCTAAATATTTCGGGATGAGAATACATGCATTTTATGATTTACATTATGGACGCAAGTGATAAAAAATATATTCTACGTTGAGTTGTACCACTGGCATACTTCTCTGTAGCTTGGTAACTACTACTTACATGTGGTATTGTAAACGCGAATCCTGTTGATAGATCTATCGGGCCTAACAACCCCAACCGGACTGGACGACCAGTATTCAACGGTTGCACAGTACTTCGTTTCGGTGACTACACTTGGTACAGTGTAGTGAGATTTCATAATAAAGGGAATATGCGACGTTGATTAAATAGTGCTCAACCACTTAGAATATTTTTATTAAAACGTTTATGTATATGAAATCTTGTGGTCTATATTTATAACGCTGCTAGCTTTAAACCTATATCTCACCAACTTTATGTTGACGTTTTAAGCATGTTTATTCTCAGGTGATAAATAAAAGCTTCCGCTGCATTATGCCGAATTTAAGCAAGATTTGGAGTATGCATATTTGTGTCAAAAATAAAACTGCATACCGAAAGATTTGTAATGTGAAATATGTTGAAAATCGTATTGTTATTATCAAATGTAAAGTTTGTAAGACTAAGATTATCGCTAAACGATAATCATTATTATGTTGTTTAAGCCTTTGGTTATAATAAAGGTTATGGTTTGTATCATAAAAACGTATGCAGATTTTGAAAAATGTCACATATAGAGGTCAATACCTCGCAATGACACCAATAAGTACGTAACGTTTATAATCGATATGAACGGGATGCTTTACAAAATGGATGGAGTAAGGAAAGAACTCCGAAAAGATCATCATAAGATACATTTTGGTAAAGAAAAATCAAAATCCGCAACAAAAAGAAGTGCACGACACCTTGAAAGATGTTACAAATGCGAAAAATGGTCACACGAAGGTAAATGTTCAAATAATCAAACATATTCAAATATCGAATTTGTTACTCTATGCAGAGAAGGACCGTTCATATGTTTAGAAGAAAAGATATTGAAGATTCGAGATTATGCTTACGTAGCTATGGAGAACCAAATCACACGACTCTCCTATGAGTCGGCTAAACCTGAGAATTCTTTCTCACAGGTAAGTATGTACAGTTTTTATTTTTATTGCTTTTAACCTTTTGATAATAAGCGCTGAATCATTCGCTATAAAGTATTAAATTGGAATTCAATAAAATTAGGTATGCGTAACCGAAATTATTGATATCATACAAAAATTTATTACATCACTGCGAAATTTACCGTTTATTCTTAAGGTATAAATATGTTTAATCAATCAACCCAAAATATTTCAAAAATTCATCAGGAGTAAAACTAGGTAATATAGCCGAAATTACTTTACCGAAAAGAGGGACGTATATTTTTGACAATATTTGATTGATTAAAGTGGGATAAAAGACCAAAAAGATTTTTAATTTTATTTTTACTTTGTTTTTAAAATTAATATTAAATTATTATTGTAAACTTTTTAAAATCAATATATTTAAGTTTGTAAATATTTGAAAAATTAATATTTTTAATAAGTTTGTATGTATAAAAATATTAATAATATGAATTTTTAATTTTATGCATTTTTTAATTTAAGTTTGGTGTGAATTTAAAAACAAAAATTTACTTTATTTCGTTAAGTTAAAAATTTGATATTTAAAATTCATCGTCAGTTGAAAACTAGGTCGTTGAACCGAAATTGCTCTACCCAAGGAAGGGACGAGAAATTTTATTATCATTATTTTTAATCTTATTGATTTAAAGTATGCCAAAAACATTAAAAAACACAAAAATCTTTGTTTTTAAAACAACGCTTTAAAATGACGAATTTTTTAAAAATTTTGTCGAGGGACGGACTAGGTCAACGTACCGAAACAACCTCGTCCTAAATAAAAAGGAAAACAAAAGTTTAAATTAATCAAGTAATTGTTTTATTAATAAAGGTTTTATAAAACAAAAAGGCAAAATTCAGCACTTGCGATACTTTGTGGGTTCCACATCCGCACTCGCGGAGGTCTGGAATCCCAAACCAGATAAACTGGTCGACAGACCAGTTTCCACACACCCACACCCATTTTTTTTATTTTTCTGCGAAAAAACCCACAAAACCACTCTCAAATTCGCGATTTTTTACCGTTAAACATCAAATTTTTTGCTAAAATCATGTTGAGAAGGATGCTACCAAGAAGTTACTCAAGAAAATCGGTAATTTCTACATCTAAACACCCCTTAATTCGGATTATTAGTGTTCTTGAACAAAAATATACCTAATTTGATTTTGATGATTTCTAGTGTGATTATGCTTAAATTGATTGTATATTATGCTTGTATAACCTAGATTGATGCTATTTAACATGATTAGAAGCCTTAAACTTCAAATTTTGAGTAATCTAAGGTTTGTGTTCTTGAGCAAAATTTGGGCTTTTTGATATAAACGGGTTATGGCCGAATTTTGTTGTTAGTTTATAATAAATTGAGTAGTGTAACATGTTTAGGTTGCTAAATGATCAAAACTTTGATCCTAAACATGATTTTCAAGTATTAAAGTAGACTTTTTGAATAAAAAATACATGAACTTGATCTAATTCATATGAATGCCATGTGGAACCTGTTTAATTGCTATAATGATTATTTTTGACATGTTTTAGAAGTTAAATGATTTGGAATGTTGTATACATTTTCATATAAGTTTATTTGTAAAAATATAGAATTGTTAGTATTATGAAAATGTGTATAAAGTTTAATATAGTTTAAACATGTCATTGTAATTGTTTTGATTTATGATTTTACTAACACTAATGCATATTTGGATGCACAAAAATTATGTTTGATGTGTTTTGCAGACTGAAAGGGGTGAATCTTCATCCGCATCTCAGGCTCACAATGCTCCTCCTGAGAATGAAGAAGAACAGGAGATTAATGACCAATATAGACAAGATTTACCGCATCAATTCATTTCATATTGAAATATGGAATTGGCAGATTTACATCCTAATCTAAGGTTTGATCGACATTGGATAGATTATCCAAAATACCAGAGGAACTTGCACACAATTCAGTCTAATGTTGTTGAAGTACCTAGAGTAATAGATTGGGAACCGTTAGAAACAGTCGGATTGGCCGGTCCAATTAGAGAATTACTTACACAAAGGTATGGTAATTCTACTTTTACTGATTGGGAACGTTTGTTTAATATACGTAGGCGTGTATATAGAGAATGGTGTGTGGAATTATTATGTAGTATTGAAATAAATGATCAGGTATCTACCTTAACCGATCGTAGTTTTATTAGATTTTTATTAGGAGGTGTAATGCGCCATATGTCTCTACTAGACATAGCTCAGGCTTCGTGTATATATACGCCTGAGGAACTAGCATCTGCTAATTGTCAAATGTTGATAGTTGAGGGTAGGAGGGTTGATGAGAATTTTGATATGAATGGTGTATGGAGTAGAATGACTAGGCATAACCGATTTCGTGGGGGGAATAACTCTTATACTGATATTGATAGAGCTGAGCTAAGAGTAATCCATAGGTTCTTAGCAAACTCGATTACACAGCGAGGTAAGAACAAAGAGAAAGTAAATGAGAATGATTTATTTTATCTCATGTGTATTCGAGACCCACAGAGCGCTGTGAGTATACCTTATTGTGTGGGTTATTATTTATCAGCTATAGTTAAGAGTATACAGCCTAATGGTATAATCGGAGGTGGTATCTTTGTTACTTTAATTGATGAGTATCTCGGTGTCGATAGAAGTCGGGGGGGATTAATAATTGCAGCACCAGAACCCCGTGATCTAATTGGTTTGAAAGTATATCATGGTGCTAAGGTTTTAAAGAAACGACATAACGCTGCAACACCATATGACGGCTCGCATCCACAGGTAGAAAGAGATCAGCAGCAAGGTAACGCGGGAGGGGGGAATGAGATGATAGAAATGCAACTTTTTATGGCTCATCATGAGTATGAAATGGCTAGACAACGAGCATTTCAAGATTGGCAGTATCATCAAAACCAAATCATAAATCATCGTGCACACATAAATGCAAACTACATTGCTACTCCAATGCCCGTATTTCCTCCCTGGACTATACAGACCCGACCACCATACCCTATATATGACCCAGCTCAAGCATTCTACAGTACATACGGCTATGAATGGAATCCCTACTGGCACAATCCTTATCAACCCTGATTTTCTTTATGCTTATTTTTATTTATTTAGTAACTTGTAATTTTATACTTTTAATATTTCTTTTGATACTTTAATAGTTTTTATAATTTTTTAACTTTTCTTATTAGATTTTTAATAATTTTTGAATGTGGGGTGATATACCCAACTTCAAAATTATGTATATATATGTTTGTAATTTATCTCATGTACAAAACAGGGTAAAACAGTGCATTTTCAAAGACTGGCATTAAGTTCAGCAAAAGCAACTAATTTTGACGACAAGATGCAAAATATATGTGAAATAACAACTGCAGGAATGAACAAATGATGTGCACCATTTATCATTCAACAAACAAACGCCAATATGTTTGAAAACTTTGGTAAAATTTAATCATTTTTTCTACGCTAATCACCCTCAATAATTTAAATTGTTACTGATTTCTTGCAAATGAGGGCACTGCAAGATCTTAAGTGTGGGAAGGGGTTAAATTCTTTCGGATTTTTAAAATTTTTAACTTATACACTTGGTTACCATTAAAAATACTAGTAACGCAGTGGTTGTATTAGAATCTAGTGCTCTCTGATAATAAAGAACAGCCCTAGTTTTATCTACTGACTACCCAATTCTAGTAAAAATTTTCAAAATTTTCAAATAAATGAATTCAAAATCATGTTTATACATATTTATGAACGATAAAACTAGGTGTTAACACCGAAATTATTGTTACCTCAGAAAGGACATAAATTGAGAAACAACCCAAAATGTTAGAATTCATTTAAAATGGAATAGAGGACAATAAAAAGGCAAATAAAGGAAAATAAAATCTAAGTGTGGAAAAAATTTACCAAGTTCTTTAAAACATATATCACATATTTTGTACAAAGATACTTTTGTTTTGGACAAAATTAACCATTTTACCTGATTTATTGTAATTCTTTTGAAAGAATAGATGGATCTACACGATGAATCAATTCCATCATTAAAAGGAAGTAAAGTCTTCCGAAAAAGACACGCGCTTCTTGATTTAGGTCAAGAAGTTTTCGTCCAGACCAGTTGTAGAGTCTACGAAAAACCTTGAAAAGTTTTCTCGAAAATCAGCTGGAAATCCACAGACCTCAGCATCAAACAGGGTCGCCAAGTGGTCAGACTTATCCTAACCATGAGAGGATCTATCTCGTAAAATGGGGAGGGCACCGTGCAAATTAGCTTGATAAGACTAATGAATCAGACCCCCAGAAAGGATAATCTCCTTAAAGATCAAAAATCAGCTTTTAAGACTGATATTACTCAATCCTAGAGATTGACTTTTAAAGATTGAGATTTCAAACTCATGGAATTCGATGATATCTAAACTCGAGCTTGAACAAGAAAATATTTTGATCAAAATTACAAACCGATTTGTTTTCTGAAAACCCATTTTTAATGTGTTCATTACCATTGAACGTAAAATCTTAGGAATTCACCTGGAATTCATTAGGTCACCTGAACCAAATCGGGTGTCAACCGTAAGAAAGGTGGTTGCATAGCATGGTCGAAGACAGGACCTTGTGCCAGACCGAAAAACTATAGGGTGAGCTTTACTATTGCTCCTACAAAGGATAGTAATTGCATCCGACACGTTATAGACCATAATTAAAAGCATGTCAGGGGACATTGCCTTAACAGTTGCTTGTTCAACGCTTTCCTTTACAACCGGACGGTAGTTTACCGAAAGGTAATATATGGAGCAAGTATACTGGACGTGTTGCTTTCCCAATACAAGGTTAGCAAGTGGGTGACACAAAACTATAAGTTTTGAGCTAAAATTTTCAAATCTGAAACCCACCAAACCCACAAAAACATTTTACAAACACTGGTGAAGGGTTATTCCGGAAAACTTATCTAGGGTAAAAACTAGATTGAATTTTCAAAAGATCAAATGTTTTCATAAAGATCCAATTTCCTTAAGGATCTAAATTTTCATAGACATATGGGACTGTAAACCACAACGCTACAACCATTGTTCATACCGCCGTATAGAATTCACTGATGTACAAAGTGTGAAGAATAAAGAAGTGATTCTAGTATTTTTATTTAAAGACTATATTGCTTGAGAACAAGC
Source organism: Rutidosis leptorrhynchoides (assembly GCF_046630445.1). Lineage (NCBI taxonomy): Eukaryota > Viridiplantae > Streptophyta > Magnoliopsida > Asterales > Asteraceae > Rutidosis > Rutidosis leptorrhynchoides. Next base: position 350,236,014 of record NC_092338.1, read on the forward strand.
AACACTCAAGTGTGGGAATATTTGATAATGCTAAAAACAAACATATATTTCATAGCATTATCCCTCAAAAAGACAAGCTTTTAGTTGCAATTGTTCTATTTACAAGTAATATTTGTTTAAATAATAAAAGGTGAAGACAAAAGACAGATTCGACGATTTGAAGACGCAAATGACCAAAAAGCTAAAAAGTACAAAGTACAATCAAAGTGGTTCAAATTATTGATGAGAAACGTCTCAAAATTGCAAGAGTACAAGACGCAAAATGCAAAGTACAAGATATTAAATGGTACACAAGGACGTTCGAAAATCCGGAACCGGGAACTAAGTCAACTTTCAACGCACGACGCAACGGGCCGAAAATTACAAGTCAACTATGCAAATAAATATAATATAATATATAAATAATTCTTAAAATTATATATATATATATTATATTTATATTTTAAAAACCGTCGGCAAAGCTAGGATCCAAAGTGTGAACTGGAATCCACAGCTCCGCACTCGCTGAGCTTCGAAGGCAAGAAAAACCGCACTCGCGGAGTGCACAGTATCCAGATGGGGCCTATAAAAGGCAACACATTTTGCTGAATTCGATACACCTTTATCTATCTCTCTATCTCACTCGTATAATATATATATATATATATATATATATATATATATATATATATATATATATATATATATATATATATATTATAATTTTAATTTTAATTTTAATTTTAAATTCTAATAATAAGGGTATGTTAGCGAATGTTGTAAGGGGTAAGTCAAAATTCTGTCCGTGTAACGCTACGCTATTAATACTCATTGTAAGTTATGTTCAACCTTTTTAAATTAATGTCTCGTAGCGAAGTTATTATTATGCTTATTTAAATCGAAGTAATCATGATGTTAGGCTTAAATATTAAAATTGGGTAATTGGGCTTTGTACCATAATTGGGGTTTGGACAAAAGAATGACACTTGTAGAAATTAGACTATGGGCTATTAATGGGCTTTATATTTGTTTAATTAAATGATAGTTTGTTAATTTAATATAAAGATTTACAATTGAACGTACCTATAAATAACCATATACACTCGATCGGACACGATAGGTGGGATATTTATAAGTATTAATAATCGTTCATTTAACCGGACACGGGAATGGATTAATAGTCTATGGACTTATTAAAACATGGGTGAATTATATACAAGGAAAATTGGTGTAATTATAGTTTAAGTCCCCAATTAGTTGGAATATTTGACTTCGGATATAAGGATAATTTGACGAGGACACTCGCACTTTATATTTATGACTGATGGACTGTTATGGACAAAAACCAGATGGACATATTGAATAATCCAGGATAAAGGACAATTAACCCATGGTAATAAACTAAAATCAACACGTCAAACATCATGATTACGGAATTTTAAATAAGCATAATTCCTTTATTTCATATTTAATTGCACTTTTAATTATCGCAATTTTATTTATTGTCATTTTATTTATCGCATTTTAATTTTAATTATTGTCATTTACTTTACGCTTTAAATTAAGTCTTTTATATTTTTAATATTTTACATTAGGTTTTAACTGCGACTAAAGTTTTAAAATCGACAAACCGGTCATTAAACGGTAAAATCCCCCTTTTATAATAATAATATTATTTATATATTTTTGTATTTTTACAATTATAAGTTTTAAAAATATAGCGTTAAACTTGGCGAGTTCCCTGTGGACGAACCGGACTTACTAAAAACTACACTACAGTACGATTAGGTACACTGCCTATAAGTGTTGTAGCAAGGTTTAGGTATATCCACTCTATAAATAAATAAATAAGTTGTGTAAAATTGTATCTTATTTAATAGGATTTTGTTGTAAAAATATAACTATTTTATACACCACCTCGCACATATCAGTAAGTTATAGGTTTAACATATATATTATCAAATCATAATAATAGACCAAAGGATTTCATATTTCAATATACATCCCATACATAGAGATAAAAATCATTCATATGGTGAACACCTGGTAACCGACATTAACAAGATGCATATAAGAATATCCCCTATCATTCCGGGAAATCCTTCGGACATGATAAAAATGAATTTGAAGTACTAAAGCATCCGGTACTTTGGATGGGGTTCGTTAGGCCCAATAGATCTATCTTTAGGATTCGCGTCAATTAGTAGATCGGTTTACTAATTCTTAGGTTACCAAGCAAAAGGGGCATATTAGGCTTCGATCATTCACCCATATAATGTAGTTTCAATTACTTGTGTCTATTTCGTAAAATATTTATAAAACTGCATGTATTCTCAACCCAAAATATTAGATTTTAAAAGTGGGACTATAACTCACTTTCACAGATTTTTACTTCGTCGGGAAGTAAGACTTGGCCACTGGTCGATTCACGAACCTATAACAAATATGTACATATATATCAAAGTATGATCAAAATATATTTACAACATTTTTAATACGTTTTACTGTTTTAAGTTTATTAAGTCAGCTGTCCTCGTTAGTAACCTACAACTAGTTGTCCACAGTTAGATGTACAGAAATAAATCGATATATATTATCTTGAATCAATCCACGACCCAGTGTATACACGTCTCAGGCTAGATCACAACTCAAAGTATATATATTTTTGGAATCAACCTCAACCCTGTATAGCTAACTCCAACATTACTGCATATAGAGTGTCTATGGTTGTTCCAAATAATATATATACATGGGTCGATATGATATGTCAAAACATTTGCATACGTGTCTATGGTATCCCAAGATTACATAATATATTAGAATACATGTATAATACAATATAAGTTAGCTAGGATATGATTTGTATAGAATTGTTACAATATTTCCCGTAGCTACAACAATCAAAAATTATCCAATCTTGTTTTACCCATAACTTCTTCGTTTTAAATCCGTTTTGAGTGAATCAAATTGCTATGGTTTCATATTGAAATCTATTTTTTGAATCTAAACAGAAAAAGTATAGGTTTATAGTCAGAAATATAAGTTACAAGTCGTTTTTGTAAAGGTAGTCATTTCAGTCGAAAAAACGACGTCTAGATGACCATTTTAGAAAACATACTTCCACTTTTAGTTTAACCATGATTTTTGGATATAGTTTCATGTTCATAAGAAAAATAATTTTCCCATAAGAACAACTTTTAAATCAAAGTTTAACATAGTTTTTAATTAACTAACCCAAAACAGCCCGCGGTGTTACTACGACGGCGTATATCCGGTTTTACGCTGTTTTTCGTATTTTCAGGTTTTAAATCATTAAGTTAGCATATCATATAGATATAGAACATGTGTTTAGTTGATTTTAAAATTCAATTTAGAAGGATTACCTTTTGTTTGCGAACAAGTTTAGAATTAAGTAAACTATGTTCTAGTGATTTCAAGTTTAAACCTTCGAATAAGGTAGTTTTATATATATGAATCGAATGATGTTATGAACATCATTACTACCTCAGGTTTTGTGGATAAACCTACTGGAAATGAGAAAAATAGATCTAGCTTCAAAGGATCCTTGGATGGCTTGAAAGTTCTTGAAGCAGAATCATGACACGAAAACAAGTTCAAGTAAGATTTCAACTCGAAATAAGATTGTTATAGTTATAGAAATTGAATCAAAGTTTGAATATGAGTATTACCTTATATTAGAAAGATATCTTACTATAAATAAGAAAGATTTCTTGAGGTTGGATGATCACTTTACAAGATTGGAAGTAAGCTAGCAAACTTGGAAGTATTCTTGATTTTATGAAACTAGAATTTATAGAATTTATGAAGAACACTTAGAACTTGAAGATAGAACTTGAGAGAGATCAATTAGATGAAGAAAAATGAAGAATGAAATTGTTTGTAGGTGTTTTTGGTCGTTGGTATATGGATTAGATATAAAGGATGTGTAATTTTGTTTACATGTAAATAAGTCATGAATGATTACTCATATTTTTTGTAATTTTATGAGATATTTCATGCTAGTTGCCAAATGATAGTTTCCACATGTGTTAGGTAACTCACATTGAAATTTCTCATTCATATTGATTATAAACGTTCCATATTAATTGATTTCGTTGCGAGGTTTTGACCTCTATATGAGACGTTTTTCAAAGACTGCATTCATTTTTAAAAAACCATAACCTTTATTTTATCAATAAAGGTTTCAAAAGCATTACGTAGATTATCAAATAATGATAATCTAAAATATACTGTTTACACACGATCATTACATAATGGTTTACAATAGAAATATATTACATCGACATATGTTTCTTGAATGTAGTTTTTACACAATATCATACAAACATGGACTCCAAATCTTGTCCTTATTTTAGTATGCAACAACGGAAGCTCTTCGTATTCACCTGAGAATAAACATGCTTTAAACGTCAACAAAAATGTTGGTGAGTTATATGTTTAACCTATATATATCAAATCGTAACAATAGACCACAAGATTTCATATTTCAATACACATCCCATACATAGAGATAAAAATCATTCATATGGTGAACACCTGGTAACCGACATTAACAAGATGCATATATAAGAATATCCCCATCATTCCGGGACACCCTTCGGATATGATATAAATTTCGAAGTACTAAAGCATCCGGTACTTTGGATGGGGTTTGTTAGGCCCAATAGATCTATTTTTAGGATTCGCGTCAATTAGGGTGTCTGTTCCCTAATTCTTAGATTACCAGACTTAATAAAAAGGGGCATATTCGATTTCGATAATTCAACCATAGAATGTAGTTTCACGTACTTGTGTCTATTTTGTAAATCATTTATAAAACCTGCATGTATTCTCATCCCAAAAATATTAGATTTTAAAAGTGGGACTATAACTCACTTTCACAGATATTTCCTTCCTCGAAAATAAGACTTGGCCACGGATCGATTCACGAACCTATACAAATATGTACATATATATCAAAGTATGATCAAAATATAATTACAACCATTTTTATTATGTTTTAAAGATTTGAGTGTATTAAGTCAGCTGTCCTCGTTAGTAACCTACAACTAGTTGTACACAGTTAGATGTACAGAAATAAATTGATATATATATATTATCTTGAATCAATCCACGACCCAGTGTATACACGTCTCAGGCTAGATCACAACTCAAAGTATATATATTTTTGGAATCAACCTCAACCCTGTATAGCTAACTCCAACATTACTGCATATAGAGTGTCTATGGTTGTTCCAAATAATATATATACATGGGTCGATATGATATGTCAAAACATTTGCATACGTGTCTATGGTATCCCAAGATTACATAATATATTAGAATACATGTATAATACAATATAAGTTAGTTAGGATATGATTTGTATAGATTTGTTAAACATTTTCCGTGGCTAAAAAGATCAAAAATATCCAATTTTGTTTTACCCATAACTTCTTCATTTTAAATCCGTTTTGAGTGAATCAAATTGCTATGGTTTCATATTGAACTATAATTTAAGAATCTAAATATAAAAAGTATAGGTTTATAGTCGAAAATTTAAGTTACATGTCAATTACTAAAGAGGTAGTCATTTTCGTCGAAAGAATCACATCTTGATGACAATTTTGAAAAACATACTTTCACTTTGAGTTTAACCAAGATTTTTGGATATAGTTTCATGTTCATATGAAAAATCATTTTCCCATAAGAACAACTTTTAAATCAAAGTTTATCATAGTTTTTAATTATCCAAACCAAAACAGCCCCCGGTTTCACTACGACGGCGTATATCCGATTTTATGGTGTTTATCGTGTTTCCAGGTTTTAAATCATTAAGTTAGCATATCATATAGATATAGAACATGTGTTTAGTTGATTTTAAAAGTCAAGTTATAAGGATTAACTTTTGTTTGCGAACAAGTTTAGAATTAACTAAACTATGTTCTAGTGATTACAAGTTTAAACCTTCGAATAAGATAGCTTTATATGTATGAATCTAATGATATTATGAACATCATTACTACCTCAAGTTTTCTGGATAAAACTACTGGAAATGAGAAAAATAGATCTAGCTTCAAAGGATCCTTGGATGGCTTGAAAGTTCTTGAAGCAGAATCATGACACAAAAACAGTTCAAGTAAGATTTTCACTAGAAATAAGATTGTTATAGTTGTAGAAATTGAATCATAGTTTGAATATGAATATTACCTTGAATTAGAAAGATAACCTACTATAAATAACAAAGATTCCTTGATCTTAGATGATTACTTGGAATGGATTAGAAAGCTTGGAAGTAGACTTGCAAACTTGGAAGTATTCTTGATTTTTATGAAACTATACTTATGGAATTTATGAAGAACACTTAGAATTTGAAGATGGAACTTGAGAGAGATCAATTAGATGAAGAAAGTTGAAGAATGAAAGTGTTTGTAGGTGTTTTTGGTCGTTGGTATATGGTTTAGATATAAAGGATATGTAATTTTATTTTCATGTAAATAAGTCATGAATGATTACTAATATTTTTGTAATTTTATGAGATATTTCATGCTAGTTGCCAAATGATGGTTCCCACATGTTTTAGGTGACTTACATGGGCTACTAAGAGCTGATTATTGGAGTGTATATACCAATAGTACATACATCTAAAAGCTATGTATTGTACGAGTACGAATACGGGTGCATACGAGTAGAATTGTTGATGAAACTGAACGAGGATGTAATTGTATGCATTTTTGTTAAGTAGAAGTACTTTGATATGTATATTGAAGTCTTTCAAAAGTGTAAGAATACATATCAAAACACAACATGTATATACATTCTAATGGAGTTGTTAAGTCTTCGTTAGTCGTTACATGTAAGTGTTGTTTTCAAACCATTAAGTTAACGATATCAATTAATGTTGTTAAACCAATGTTTATTATATCAAAAGAGATGTTAAATTATTATATTATCATGATATTATGATGTATGAATATCTCTTAATATGATATATATATTAAAATATCGTTACAACGATAATCGTTACATATAAGTCTCGTTTCGTAATTCTTGAGTTAGTAGTCTTGTTTTTACATATGTAGTTCATTGTTAACACACTTAATGATATATTTAAATATCATTTTATCATGTTAAATATAGTGTATCAATATCTTAATATGATACATATGTATTTAGTAGACGTTATCATAACGAAAATCGTTATATATATCATTTCGAGTTTCTTAACTTAGTAATCTCATTTCTTATGTATATCACACATTGTTAATATACTTAGTGAGATACTTACTCATCATAATCTCATGTCAACCATATATATATATATATATATGTCTATATATACCACAACATGTAGTTTTTTACAAATTTGTAACGTTCGTGAATCGCCGGTCAACTTGGGTGATCAATTGTCTATATGAAACTTATTTCATTTAATCAAGTCTTAACAAGTTTGATTTCTTAACACGCTGGAAATATTTAGTCATGTAAATATCAATCTCAATTAATATATATAAACATGGAAGAGTTCGGGTCACTACAGTACCTACCCGTTAAATAAATTTTGTCCCGAAATTTTAAGCTGTTGAAGGTGTTGACGAATCTTCTGGAAATAGATGCGGGTATTTCTTCTTCATCTGATCTTCACACTCCCAGGTGAACTCGGGTCCTCTACGAGCATTCCATCGAACCTTAACAATCGGTATCTTGTTTTGCTTAAGTCTCTTAACCTCACGATCCATTATTTCGACGGGTTCTTCAATGAATTGAAGTTTTTCATTGATTTGGATTTCGTCCAACGGAATAGTGAGATCTTCTTTAGCAAAACATTTCTTCAAATTCGAGATGTGAAAAGTGTTATGTACAGCAGCGAGTTGTTGAGGTAGCTCCAGTTGGTAAGCTACTGGTCCGACACGATCTATAATCTTGAATGGTCCAATGTACCTTGGATTTAGTTTATCCCGTTTACCAAATCGAACAACGCCTTTTCAAGGTGAAACCTTAAGCATGACCATTTCTCCAATTTCAAACTCTATATCTTTTCTTTTACTGTCCGCGTAGCTCTTTTGTCGACTCTGGGCGGTTTTCAATCGTTGTTGAATTTGGATGATTTTCTCGGTAGTTTCTTGTATTATCTTCGGACCCGTAATCTGTCTATCCCCCACTTCATTCCAACAAATCGGAGACCTACACTTTCTACCATAAAGTGCCTCAATATCTTAATATGATACATATGTATTTAGTAGACGTTATCATAACGAAAATCGTTATATATATCATTTCGAGTTTCTTAACTTAGTAATCTCATTTCTTATGTATATCACACATTGTTAATATACTTAGTGAGATACTTACTCATCATAATCTCATGTCAACCATATATATATATATATATGTCTATATATACCACAACATGTAGTTTTTTACAAATTTGTAACGTTCGTGAATCGCCGGTCAACTTGGGTGATCAATTGTCTATATGAAACTTATTTCATTTAATCAAGTCTTAACAAGTTTGATTTCTTAACACGCTGGAAATATTTAGTCATGTAAATATTAATCTCAATTAATATATATAAACATGGAAGAGTTCGGGTCACTACAGTACCTACCCGTTAAATAAATTTTGTCCCGAAATTTTAAGCTGTTGAAGGTGTTGACGAATCTTCTGGAAATAGATGCGGGTATTTCTTCTTCATCTGATCTTCACACTCCCAGGTGAACTCGGGTCCTCTACGAGCATTCCATCGAACCTTAACAATCGGTATCTTGTTTTGCTTAAGTCTCTTAACCTCACGATCCATTATTTCGACGGGTTCTTCAATGAATTGAAGTTTTTCATTGATTTGGATTTCGTCCAATGGAATAGTGAGATCTTCTTTAGCAAAACATTTCTTCAAATTCGAGATGTGAAAAGTGTTATGTACAGCAGCGAGTTGTTGAGGTAGCTCCAGTTGGTAAGCTACTGGTCCGACACGATCTATAATCTTGAATGGTCCAATGTACCTTGGATTTAGTTTATCCCGTTTACCAAATCGAACAACGCCTTTCCAAGGTGAAACCTTAAGCATGACCATTTCTCCAATTTCAAACTCTATATCTTTTCTTTTACTGTCCGCGTAGCTCTTTTGTCGACTCTGGGCGGTTTTCAATCGTTGTTGAATTTGGATGATTTTCTCGGTAGTTTCTTGTATTATCTTCGGACCCGTAATCTGTCTATCCCCCACTTCATTCCAACAAATCGGAGACCTACACTTTCTACCATAAAGTGCCTCAAATGGCGCCATCTCAGTACTAGAATGATAACTGTTGTTGTAGGAAAATTCTGCTAACGGTAGGCGTCGATCTCAACTGTTTCCGAAATCAATAACACATGCTCGTAGCATGTCTTCAAGCGTTTGTATCGTCCTTTCGCTCTGCCCATCAGTTTGTGGATGATAGGAAGTACTCATGTCTAGACGAGTCCCCAATGCTTATTGCAACATCTACCAGAACCTTGAAACAAATCTACCATCCCTATCAGAGATAATAGAGACGGGCATTCCATGTCTGGAGAAAACCTCCTTCAAATACAATCGCGCCAACTTCTCCATTTTGTCATCTTCTCTCATTGGCAGGAAGTGTGCTGACTTGGTGAGATGATCAACTATTACCCAAATAGTATCATAACCACTTGCAGTCCTCGGCAATTTAGTAATGAAATCCATGGTAATGTTTTCCCATTTCCATTCCGAAATTTCAGGTTGTTGTAGTAGACCTGATGGTTTCTGATGTTCAGCTTTGACCTTAGAACACGTCAAACATTCTCCTATATATTTAGCAATATCGGCTTTCATACCCGGCCACCAAAAGTGTTTCTTGAGATCTTTATACATCTTCCCCGCTCCGAGATGTATTGAATATCTGGTTTTATGTGCTTCCTTAAGTACCATTTCTCTCACATCTCCAAATCTTGGTACCCAAATTCTATTAGCTCTATATCGGGTTCCGTCTTCCCGAATATTAAGATGTTTCTCTGATCCTTTGGGTATCTCATTCTTCAACTTTCCTTCTTTTACAACCCCCTGTTGCGCCTCCTTTATTTGAGTAGTAAGGTTAGTACGAATAATTTTATTCATAGCTTTTACCCGTATAGGTTCTCTGTCCTTTCTACTCAAAGCGTCGGCTACCACATTCGCCTTCCCCGGGTGGTATCGAATCTCAAAATCATAATCATTTAACAGTTCAATCCACCTGCGTTGTCTCATATTTAGTTACTTCTGATTAAATATATATTGGAGACTTTTGTGATCGGTATATATAATACTTTTGACTCCATATAAATAATGCCTCCAAGTCTTTAATGCCAAAACAACAGCACCCAATTCCAAATCGTGAGTCGTATAATTTTGTTCGTGAATCTTCAATTGTCTAGACGCATAAGCAATCACCTTCGTTCGTTGCATTAATACACAACCGAGACCTTATTTTGATGCGTCACAATAAATCATAAAATCATCATTCCCTTCAGGCAATGACAATATAGGTACCGTAGTTAGCTTTTTCTTCAATAACTGAAATGCCTTCTCTTGTTCATCCTTCCATTCAAATTTCTTCCCTTTATGCGTTAATGCAGTCAAGGGTTTTGCTATTTTGGAGAAATCTTGGATGAATCTTCTGTAGTAACCAGTCAATCCTAAAAATTGACGTATATGCTTCAGAGTTTTTGGGATTTCACACTTTTCAACGGTTTCGATCTTTGCCGGGTCCACCTGGATACCTTCTTTGTTCACTATGTGACCGAGGAATTGAACTTCTTCCAACCAAAATGCACACTTTGAAAACTTAGCGTACAGTTTTTCTTTCCTCAATACTTCTAGCACTTTTCTCAAATGTTCTTCGTGCTCTTGATCATTCTTTGAGTAAATAAGTATGTCATCGATGAAAACAATGACAAACTTGTCAAGATATGGCCCACACACTCGGTTCATAAGGTCCATGAACACAGCTGGTGCGTTAGTCAATCCAAACGGCATAACCATAAACTCGTAATGACCATAACGCGTCCTAAAAGCAGTTTTTGGAATATCATCCTCCTTTACTCGCATTTGATGATATCCAGAACGTAAATCGATTTTCGAATAAACCGACGAGCCTTGTAGTTGATCAAATAAGTCATCAATTCTCGGTAGTGGATAACGGTTTTTGATGGTAAGTTTATTCAACTTTCTGTAGTCAATACACAACCTAAATGTACCATCCTTCTTCTTAACAAACAAAACAGGAGCTCCCCATGGTGATGTGTTTGGTCAAATGAAACCACGCTCTAATAGTTCTTGCGGTTGACTTTGCAGTTCTTTCATCTCTTTGGGTGCGAGTCTGTAAGGAGCACGAGCTATTGGTGCAGCTCCTGGTACAAGATCTATTTGAAATTCAATAGATCAATGTGGAGGTAGTCCCGGTAATTCTTTCGGAAATACATCGGGAAATTCTTTTGCGACGGGAACATCATTGATGCTCTTTTATTCAGTTTGTACTTTCTCGACGTGTGCTAGAATAGCATAGCAACCTTTTCTTATTAGTTTTTGTGCCTTCAAATTACTAATAAGATATAGCTTCGTGTTGCCCTTTTCTCCGTACACCATTAAGGGTTCTCCTTCTTCTCGTACAATGCGAATTGCATTTTTGTAACATACGATCTCTGCTTTCATCTCCTTCAGCCAGTTGATGATGTAGCGTGAGGGTACGAAATAGTATTATTTTTAATACAAAATACTACAAAATATGACACAAGTTTTATTAATTTACGGATGGGATATACCTAAACCTTGCTACAACACTATAGGCAGTGTACCTAATCGTAGAGTAGTGTAGTTTTTAGTAAGTCCGGTTCGTTCCACAGGGAGCTGGTGATACTTACTATATTTTTAACTATATTTATACAAAATATATATAATTATATAAGTAGTAATATTATTATAAAAGGGGGGTTTTACCGTTTAATGACCGGTTTGTCGATTCTATATTTTAAGCGTAAAGATAAATGACGATAATTAAAGTGCGTAAAATAATGACAGTAAATAAAATTGCGAGTAATAAAATGACAGTAAATAAAGATACGATGAGAAATATAATAAAAGAATTATGCTTATTTAAACTTCCGTAATCATGATGTTTGACGTGTTGATTTTAATTTATTACCATGGGTTAATTGTCCTTTGTCCTGGTTTATTTGATACGTCTATCTGGTTTTTGTCCATAATAGTCCATCGGTCATAAAAATAAAGTGCGAGTATCCTCGTCAAATTACCCTTATACCCGAAGTCAAATATTCCAACTGATTAAGGATTTAAACTGTGACGCAGTTATCACTTCTGTCAACAATTACACCAGTTATCACTGTATGTAATCCACCCCTGTTTTAATTAGTTTATGAATATTAATTCATCCACTTGATCAGAATGAATAATCAATTACCCAACCCAATTGATTAATTAAATGATTATAACAGATTCCATATGAACATCACTAAATAGGACAACCATAATCATTATTAATTATTAGGTTAATTAATTTGAAGATAGGTTCGACAGACTCCAATGAGTTGTCACTCAATTAGACAATACCCCCCATCTATTAATAGTCAATAGTTCAATTTCCACAAGTGTCGGTCTTTTGCCCAAACCTTAATTATGGTCCAAAGTTCAATAACCCCTTCTTAATATTTTAGCCCAACATCACGATTACTTCGGCTCAAATAAGCATAATAATAACTTAGTTACGATACATTAATGTAAAAAGGTTGAACATAACTTACAATGATTAAAAATAGCGTAGCGTTACACGGACAGAATTTCGACTTACACACTCAAACGATCTCTATCATAAATCTTATTATTATCATAATTTAAAATTAAAATTAAGATTATTGTTATATCTTATTAAGTTAACATTATGATAGAGATATAGAATATAGATATTGATAAATAAGAAAAAGATAGAAAAAGGTGTATCTAAATCATCGATTTAGATGGCCTTTTATAGGCAAATGATAAATTGAAATTTTCACTTATGACCCCTGAACTATGCTCAATTAACAACTTTTTATTATTTAATATTATTCTTATTATGAATTATTTAAATATTATATTATATTCTTGTGCATAGTTGACTTGTACTTTTTACACCGTTGCGTCGAGCGTTGAGAGTTGGCTCGGGTACCGGTTCCGGATTTTCGAACGTCCTTTCGTATAATTTAATATCTTGTACTTTGCGTTTTGTAACTTGTACTCTTGTCATTTTTAGACGTTTCTCATCAATAAATTGAACCACTTTAATTGTATCTTGTACTTTTTAGCTTTTCGGACCTTTGTGTCTTCAATTCGTCGAATCTGCCTTTTGTCTTCGCACTTATTTAATATAAACAAATATTACTTGAAAATAGAACAATTGCAACTAAAATTTTGTCTTTCTTGAGGGATAATGCTATGAAATATATGTTCCTTTTTAGCCTTATCAATATCCCCACACTTGAGCGTTGCTTGTCCTCAAGCAATACAGTCTTGAAATAAGATAATACAAATCACACGAATCACTTCTTTATTCTTCACACTTTGTACATCAGTGATTTTGATAGAGCGGTATAAACAATGATAGTAACGATAGAACCATGGTTGAAGGTGGTTGTGCCATCCACAGTTGCCTCGGGTTCAGGTCAACGACACTTGCAATCAAATAGCCGACTTACTTTCGGTTTTCAAAGCAAAGTGCACATTTGAAAGGCAGTTTACAGTCCCACATGACTATAAAAATGTAGATCCTTAAGGAAATTGGATCTTTATGAAAACATTTGATCTTTTGAAAATTCAATCTAGATTTTACCCTAGATAAGTTTTCTGATTTGATCCACCATCGGTGTTGCAAAATTTATTTGTGGATCAATATTTTGGCTAAAAACTTTTAGGTTCGTGTTATCCACTACTATCCCGGTATTGGAAAGCACACATCCAGTTTACTTGTTCCGTATATTACCTTTCGGTAAACTACCGTCCGGTTGTAAAGGAAAGCGATGAACAAGAAACTGTTAAGGCAATGTCCCGTGACATGCAAATGATTATGGTCTTATTAACGTGTCGGATGCTAGAACTATCCTTGGTAGGAGCAATAGTAAAGATCATCCTATAATTTTTTTGGTCTGGCACAAGGTCTTGTCTCCGACCATGCTATGCAACCACCGTTCTTACGGTTGACACCCGATTTGGTTCAGGTGACCTAATGAATTCTAGGTGAATTCCCAGGATTTTACGTTCAATGGTAATGAACGCATTGAAAATGGGTTTTCAGAAAACAAATCGGTTTGTAATTTTGATCAAAATATTTTCTCGTTCAAGCTCGAGTTTAGATATCATTGAATTCCATGAGTTTTAATTCTCAATCTTTAAGGTCAATCTCAAGGATTGAGTAATATCAGGCTTAAAAGCTGATTTTTGATCTTTAAGGAGATTATCCTTTCTGGGGATCTGATTCATTAGTCTTATCAAGCTAATTTGCACGGTGCCTCCCCATTGTACGAGATAAATCCTTCTCATGGTTAGGATAAATCTGACCACTTGGCGACCCTGTTTGATGCTGAGGTCCGTGGATTTCCTGCTGATTTTAGAGATGACTTTTCTAGATTTTTCGTCAACCTACAGCTGGTCTGGACGACAACTTCTTGACCTAAATTAAGAAGCGTGTGTCTTTTTCGGAAGACTTTACTTCCTTTTAATGATGGAATTGATTCATCGTGTAGATCCATCTTTTCTTTCAAAAGTATTATAATAAATCGGGTAAAACTGATTAGTATCGTCCAAAACAAAAGCACCTCTGCAATAACTTTACAGAAACATGTGATATATAGTTTTTTAATTAAATAACTTGGTACATTCTCCCCACACTTAGTTTCTTTCTTTGCCTTTTTATTCTCTTCAATTCCATTTTAAATGAATTTAAGCGTTTTGGGTTGTTTCTCAATTTATGTCCTTTTCGAGGTAACGATAATTTCGATATTAACACCTAGTTTTCATCGTTCATAAATATGTATAAACATGATTTTGAATTCGTTTAGTTGAAAATTTTTCAAATTTTTACAAAATTTGGCAAATAAACCAAGCGTAAACCCGAGAGAATTTATAACCCTTCCCCACACTTGAGATCATGCAATGCCCTCATTTGCATGAAATCAGACTACAATTATAAATTCATGAGGGTGATTAGCGTAGAAAAGTGATTAAAAATACCGAGTTTGCAAACATATTGTTGTTATTTCACATTTGATATTGTCGTCAAAATTATTAGCTTTTGCTGAACTTAATGCTAGTCTTTAAAAGTGCGCTGTTTTACCCTGTTTTGTACATAACATAAAATACAAACATATATACATATTTTTGAAGTTTGGTATATAACCCCACGTTCAAAAATTTATAAAACATAGTAATTTTTGGCATACTTTAAATCAATAAAATTAAAAATAATGATAACAAAATTTTTCATCCCGCCCTCGGGTAAAACAATTTTGGTTCAACGACCTAATCTTCAACTCACGACGAATTTTAGAAATCATTTTTTTAACTTAATGAAATAAAGTACATTTTTGTTTTTAAAAAAAAAACACACAAAACATAAATTTTAAAAAGCATATTAATTTAATATAAAACCTACAAAACAAAAAAAAATTCAGAATGGGGGAAGAAAACTAGTTCTTTAGTGTCTGCTAGCGGAAAAGACCAATCGGATTCCATTCTCGGAACTACACGAGAACAGAACAACTAATTATAGACAGCATTTTCTTTTTAGAACATTTGAATCTCCCCACACTTAGGTAGCTGTGGTGTCAAAATTGTGATTAGCTTCATCGTCAATTTCTCTTGGTCCATAATCAACTTGCATATCCGTGACTTTTTCTTTAAGCCATTGGTCGGATTCATGTGTTATATCCACAATTTCAACTAGCTTCGCCTTTTCTTTAGGCGACAGATTGGATACTAATCGGTTACATAACTTAAAGTTCCCCTTGGTTCTAGCATCGCGAATCCGTTTAATAAGTTTCTTCATTGAACTATTAATAACGGGATTATCTAATTTCGTATCAACAACGGGGTTCTTTGTTATCATGTCATCATTAGGTGTTACTTCATCTTCCCCACACTTAGGCGTTTTATTATTGTTAAGCACTACCGTTGGAGTTGGTAAAACAACATGGTTCTTACCAATCGTTTTTATTGGTTCAACGGTTTTGGTTTGTGGATATTTAGACTTTCGAATCATAAAGGTGATCGATTTCTCATCATTACTAAGTGTCATTCTACCCTTTCTTACATCAAATAACGCCCCGGTGGACGCTAAGAATGGTCGACCTAAAATTAGAGGAATGTTTGGGTCCTCTTCTATGTCAATGACAATGAATTCGACTAGAAAGGTTAAATTGCCTACTTGAATGGGTAGGTTGTCAGCAATTCCAACTGGGTGCTTAATGGTTTGATCAAAGAGTCGAACACTCATATCCGTTGGAGTTAACTCACCTACACCTAATCTCTTATATAATAAAAGAGGCATAACACTCACACTTGAACCTAAATCTGCTAGTGCATCATACATGACACAGTCACTAAGTAGACAAGGAACAATAAATTCACCCGGATCACCTACCCTAGGTGGAGGATTTGGTGGAACTGTCTTCACCGGGTTTACTTCTACTGTTTTTGTTTCTTGCACTTTTTTATTCTTCTTCTTCTTCTTTCCAGAGGTATCACAAACTTTATTACTTATTACTTGCTCATACTCAACTCCTTTTCTTGGAAACGGGATGGGTGGTTTGTATGGTGCCACCACTGGCTTTACATACTCGGGTGGTGGTGGTGTAACTTCTTCATTGTTACTCTCATCTAAAACCTTCCCATCTTCTGATGCTGGTTTTTCAGAATTTGTTGAAACCATATTAACATTTTCATTCCGAGGATTTACTTCAGTATTACTCGGTAGCTTTCCTTGTTTCCTTTCACTCATCAATCTAACAAGAGTACCTACTTGTTTTTCTAGATTCAAAATAGAAGCTTGTTGAGTTCTAAATGACTGATCAAACCTCTCATTCATTTGAGTTTGAGTTTCAATAAATTGTGTTTGAGATTCAACTAGCTTAAATACCACTTCTTTCAGATTTGACTTTTTCTCTTCGGTTTGTTGTGGTGGTTTATACAAGCCATGTCTTTGTTGATTGAAAGTGTTGTTTTGAGTTGGTTGGTTATTCGTACCTTGTTGGTTGTACGAGTTATTGTTGGTTCCATTTGGATTGTAAAGAATGTTTTGATTTCGATTGAAGTTTAGCCTTGGCGGTTGATAATTATTCTGATAACTATTTTCCAGCCTTTGGTTCATGTAGACAACATTCTCACGTTGTTCCATCGTTTGTTCAATGTGACAGTCTTTCATTAAGTGTGGTCCACCGCATTGCTCACAACTGATTCGTATTGCGTGAATATCTTTATTCATCTTTTCCATTCGTCTCTCGAAAGCATCTATTTTTGCGGAAACGGAATCAAAGTTATGGCTAGAATCGGCTCTAGCCGCTTTAGATGAACGATATATATCTTTCTCTTGGTGCCACTCATGAGAGTGGGAGGCTGTGTTATCAATATTTTTGTAAGCTTCAGTTGCGGTTTTCTTCATAATGGAACCACCAGCTGTTATGTCGATGTCTTTTCTTGTAGCAACATTGACACCTTGGTAAAATATTTGTACTATTTGATAAGTGTCTAAACCATGTTGAGGACATCCTCTCAACATCCTTCCGAATCTTGTCCATGCCTCATATAATGTTTCATTTGGCTTTTGCGCGAACGTAACAATTTCTCCTTGAAGTCTCACGGCTTTAGATGCCGGAAAGAATCTTTGAAGAAAATTTTCAACTAAGACATCCCATGTGTCAATCGCCCCTTCAGGTAACGATTCTAACCAATCTTTGGCTTCTCCCTTTAAAGTCCAGGGAAATAACATGAGATAGATCTGCTCATCTTCCACTTCTCGGATTTTGAATAGTGTACAAATTCTTTTAAACGTACGAAGATGTTCGTTGGGATCTTCTTTTGGCGTACCACTATATTGGCACTGATTAGTTACCATATGTAGAATTTTTCCTTTGATTTCATAATCTGGAGCATTAACTTCTGGCTTAATAATGGCGTGACCTTGGCCCGTGCGTTTAGCTCTCATTCGATCTTCCATACTTAGAGGTTCCGTTACTTCCATAATTGAATTCGTTGAATACGAATCACTAGAGGACTCTGATTTAACGGTTTGTGGTTCAGGATCTTGGAATTGTCCTTGAATATCCTCCAGTTTCTTAGTTGTGAAATCGGGTTCAAAAGATGGATTGTCGGAAATTTGAATTGGAGTATTTGTTCGACTAGATGATGATTCTAAAGAAAAATCAACGGCGACAATATTTGCTAAATGTCTTGATCGAGTTACAGGTGGTGAACGTATAAAAGGTAGTGAACGTCTTGCTCGGTGCATTCACTGAATATCCTATTAGTTTTTAAAAGGAAAGAAAAATTATAATAAGTTATCCAATCAATAGACTTTTCTGATTTTGCCCACGTTTCGAATAGCCAAAAGATGCAGCAGAGGGGCAGGATTCGTTTGGTCTCAATATAATTGAGTACTGTTTGGCTCCAATAACCCGGTCCACGTACAAATCCAACTATTACTACGAACCAGAAAATTTTGATGTCTATCAATTTAACCACTTAAAATAAATTTTCGTAATTTTAAGAAATTTAGAGAAGAAGTAGAAAAAATTCTAAGTCCTAAAAACTAGAATGGCGAGAAATAAGAAAGAAATAGATTGCGCGTCGAAAAATGTCGAAAAATAAAAGGTCGAAAAATAGGCGTCGAAAAATAAAAATAAGAAAGTAGCGCGAAAAACGGCGTCGCAAAATTCTAAAGCACCTAAATCTTAGTCTAAGGAATAAGCACTTAAGGGATTTTACGGCAAACCTAAAAATTCTAGATGGGGATTCGAATTGTAACAAGGTTTTAATACTTTGTTTAATGAATACACCAGGTTATCGACTGCGTGTAAACCAAGGTTTTACTACTTTGTTAACAATTACACCAATTACCTTTGAATGTAATTTCACCCCTGTTTTAATTATTCTAGTGGCTATTAATCCATTCCCGTGTCCGGTTAAATGAACGATTATTCGTACATATAAATACCCCGCCCATCGTGTCCGATCGAGTGTATATGGTAATTTATAGGGACGCCCAATTGTAAATCTTTATATTAACATTAACAAACTTTCATTTAGTTAAACAAATATAAAGCCCATTAATAGCCCATAGTCTAGTTTCCACAAGTGTCGTTCTTTTGTCCAAACCCCAATTATGGTACAAAGCCCAATTACCCAATTTTAGTAATTAGCCCAACATCATGATTACTTCGTTTTAAATAAGCATAATAATAACTTAGCTACGAGACATTAATATAAAAAGGTTGAACATAACTTACAATGATTAAAAATAGCGTAGCGTTACACGGACAGAATTTCGACTTACACCCTTACAACATTCGCTAACATACCCTTATTATTAGGATTTAAAATTAAAATTAAAATTAAAATATAAATTATATATATATATATCGTATATATTGAGAGAGATAGAGAAATAAGATATCAAATTTGATCAGAATTCGGTTTGCTTTATAGCCAGGGTTGAATTTTGGGGCTCCGCGACTCGCGGCAAAAACCCCTTCAAACTCCGCGAGTCGCGGAGGATGTATTTACAGCTCACACCCTTGGAGTTTCTTGCTGCCGACGGTTTTAATAATATATATATAATATATATATAATTAATATAATTAATTATATATTATATTATATTTATATACATAGTTAACTTGTAATTTTTAGTCCGTTGCGTCGAGCGTTAAGAGTTGACTCTGGTCCCGGTTCCGGATTTTCGAACGTCCTTGCGTACAATTTAATATCTTGTACTTTGCATTTTGAATCTTGTACTCTTGTAATTTCGAGAGGTTTCTTATCAATAATTGGAACCTTTTTGATTGTCTTTTGTACTTTTGAGCTTTTTGGTCGTTTGCGTCTTCAATTCGTCGAATCTGTCTTTTGTCTTCACCTTTTATTATTTAAACGAATATCACTTGTAAATAGAACAATTGCAACTAAAAGCTTGTCTTTCTTGAGGAATAATGCTATGAAATATATGTTCGTTTTTAGCATTATCAAATATTCCCACACTTGAGCGTTGCTTGTCCTCAAGCAATATTGTCTTGAAATACTAGAATCACTTCTTTATTCTTCACACTTTGTACATCAGTGATTTCTATATGGCGGTATAAACAATGGTAGTAACGATATGGTTTACAGTCCCACATGACTATAAAAATTTAGATCCATTAAGGAAATTGGATCTTTATGAAAACATTTGATCTTTTGAAATCTAGTTTTTACCCTAGATAAGTTTTCCGGAATAACCCTTTACCGGTGTTTGCAAAATATTTTTGTGGGTTTGGTGGGTTTCAGATTTGAAAATTTTAGCTCAAAACTTGCGGTTTTGTGTCACCCACTTGCTAACCTTGTATTTGGAAAGCAACACGTCCAGTTTACTTGTTCCGTATATTACCTTTCGGCAAACTACCGTCCGGTTGTAAAGGAAAGCGTTGAACAAGCAACTGTTAAGGCAATGTCCCGTGACATGCTTTTGATTATGGTCTATAACGTGTCGGACGCAATTACTATCCTTGGTAGGAGCAATAGTAAAGCTCACCCTTATAATTTTTCGGTATGGCACAAGGTCCTGTCTTTGACCACTATGCAACCACCGTTCTTACGGTTGACACCCGATTTAGTTCAGGTGACCTAATGAATTCCAGGTGAATTCCTAGGATTTTACGTTCAATGGTAATGAACGCATTGAAAATAGGGTTTTCAGAAAACAAATCGGTTTATAATTTTGATCAAAATATTTTCTCGTTCAAGCTCGAGTTTAGATATCATTGAATTCCATGAGTTTGTAATTCTCAATCTTTAAGGTCAATCTCTAGGATTGAGTAATATCAGTCCTAGTTTCCATGAGAAGGATTTATCTCGTACAATGGGGGGGGCACCATGCAAATTAGCTGGATAAGACTAATGAATCAGATCCCCAGAAAGGATAATCTCCTTAAAGATTAAAAATCAGCTTTTAAGACTGATATTACTCAATCCTAGAGATTGACCTTAAAGATTGAGAATTCAAACTCATGGAATTCAATGATATCTAAACTCGAGCTTAAACGAGAAAATATTTTGATCAAAATTACAAACCGATTTGTTTTCTGAAAACCCTATTTTCAATGCGTTCATTACCATTGAACGTAAAATCCTAGGAATTCACCTGGAATTCATTAGGTCACCTGAACTAAATCGGGTGTCAACCGTAAGAACGGTGGTTGCATAGCATGGTCAAAGACAGGACCTTGTGCCAGACCGAAAAATTATAAGGGTGAGCTTTACTATTGCTCCTACCAAGGATAGTAATTGCGTCCGACACGTTATAGACCATAATCAAAAGCATGTCACGGGACATTGCCTTAACAGTTGCTTGTTCAACGCTTTCCTTTACAACCGGACGGTAGTTTGCCGAAAGGTAATATACGGAACAAGTAAACTGGACGTGTTGCTTTCCAAATACAAGGTTAGCAAGTGGGTGACACAAAACCGCAAGTTTTGAGCTAAAATTTTCAAATCTGAAACCCACCAAACCCACAAAAATATTTTGCAAACACCGGTAAAGGGTTATTCCGGAAAACTTATCTAGGGTAAAAACTAGATTTAATTTTCAAAAGATCAAATGTTTTCATAAAGATCCAATTTCCTTAATGGATCTAAATTTTTATAGTCATGTGGGACTGTAAACCATATCGTTACTACCATTGTTTATACCGCCGTATAGAAATCACTGATGTACAAAGTGTGAAGAATAAAGAAGTGATTCTAGTATTTCAAGACGATATTGCTTGAGGACAAGCAACGCTCAAGTGTGGGAATATTTGATAATGCTAAAAACGAACATATATTTCATAGCATTATTCCTCAAGAAAGACAAGCTTTTAGTTGCAATTGTTCTATTTACAAGAGATATTCGTTTAAATAATAAAAGGTGAAGACAAAAGACAGATTCGACGAATTGAAGACGCAAACGACCAAAAAGCTCAAAAGTACAAAAGACAATCAAAAAGGTTCCAATTATTGATAAGAAACGTCTCGAAATCACAAGAGTACAAGATTCAAAACGCAAAGTATAAGATATTAAATTATACGCAAGGACGTTCAAAAATCCGGAACCGGGACCAGAGTCAACTCTTAACGCTCGACGCAACGGACTAAAAATTACAAGTTAACTATGTATATAAATATAATATAATATATAATTAATTATATTAATTATATATATATTATATATATATTATTAAAACCGTCGGCAGCAAGAAACTTCAAGGGTGTGAGCTGTAAATACATCCTCCGCGACTCGCGGAGTTTGAAGGGATTTTTGCCGCGAGTCGCGGAGCCCCAAATTTCAAGTCTGGCTATAAAGCAAACCGAATTCTGATCAAATTTCATATCTTATTTCTCTATCTCTCTCAATATATACGATATATATATATATATATATAATTTATATTTTAATTTTAATTTTAATTTTAAATCCAAATAATAAGGGTATGTTAGCGAATGTTGTAAGGGTGTAAGTCGAAATTCTGTCCGTGTAACGCTACGCTATTTTTAATCATTGTAAGTTATGTTCAACCTTTTTATATTAATGTCTCGTAGCTAAGTTATTATTATGCTTATTTAAAACGAAGTAATCATGATGTTGGGCTAATTACTAAAATTGGGTAATTGGGCTTTGTACCATAATTGGGGTTTGGACAAAAGAACGACACTTGTGGAAACTAGACTATGGGCTATTAATGGGCTTTATATTTGTTTAACTAAATGAAAGTTTGTTAATGTTAATATAAAGATTTACAATTGGGCGTCCCTATAAATTACCATATACACTCGATCGGACACGATGGGCGGGGTATTTATATATACGAATAATCGTTCATTTAACCGGACACGGGAATGGATTAATAGCCACTAGAATAATTAAAACAGGGGTGAAATTATATTCAAGGGTAATTGGTGTAATTGTTAACAACGTAGTAAAACCTTGGTTTACACGCAGTCGATAACCTGGTGTATTCATTAAACAAAGTATTAAAACCTTGTTACAATTCGAATCCCCAATTAGTTGGAATATTTAACTTCGGGTATAATAATAATTTGACAAGGACACTTGCAATTTATATTTATGACTGATGGACTGTTATGGACAAAAACCAGACGGACATATTAAATAATCCAGGACAAAGGACAATTAACCCATGGGCATAAAACTAAAATCAACACGTCAAACATCATGATTACGGAAGTTTAAATAAGCATAATTCTTTTATTTCATATTTAATTTCCTTTATTTTATATTTAATTGCACTTCTAATTATCGCATTTTTATTGTTATTTTATTTAATCGCACTTTTAATTATCGTACTTTTTAATTATCGCAATTTTATTTTATCGCATTTTTATTATTCGCAATCGTTATTTACTTTACGCTTTAATTTAAGTCTTGTATTTATTTTATATTTTACATTAGGTTTTAACTGCGACTAAAGTTTTAAAATCGACAAACCGGTCATTAAACGGTAAAAACCCCCCTTTATAATAATAATATTACTTATATATATATTTATATTTTTATAAAAGTAAACTAATATCGCGTTGAGCTTTGTTTAAAGATTTCCCTGTGGAACGAACCGGACTTACTAAAAACTACACTACTGTACGATTAGGTACACTGCCTATAAGTGTTGTAGCAAGGTTTAAGTATATCCATTCTATAAATAAATAAATATCTTGTGTAAAATTGTATCGTATTTAATAGTATTTCCGCTAAATTTAATAACTATTTTATATACACCTCGCTTCACATCAAGTATTTTATATACGAATAGTATTATTTTTAATACAAAATACTACAAAATATGACACAAGTTTTATTAATTTACGGATGGGATATACCTAAACCTTGCTACAACACTATAGGCAGTGTACCTAATCGTAGAGTAGTGTAGTTTTTAGTAAGTCCGGTTCGTTCCACAGGGAGCTGGTGATACTTACTATATTTTTAACTATATTTATACAAAATATATATAATTATATAAGTAGTAATATTATTATAAAAGGGGGGTTTTACCGTTTAATGACCGGTTTGTCGATTCTATATTTTAAGCGTAAAGATAAATGACGATAATTAAAGTGCGTAAAATAATGACAATAAATAAAATGACAGTAAATAAAATTGCGAGTAATAAAATGACAGTAAATAAAGATACGATGAGAAATATAATAAAAGAATTATGCTTATTTAAACTTCCGTAATCATGATGTTTGACGTGTTGATTTTAATTTATTACCATGGGTTAATTGTCCTTTGTCCTGGTTTATTTGATACGTCTATCTGGTTTTTGTCCATAATAGTCCATCGGTCATAAAAATAAAGTGCGAGTATCCTCGTCAAATTACCCTTATACCCGAAGTCAAATATTCCAACTGATTAAGGATTTAAACTGTGACGCAGTTATCACTTCTGTCAACAATTACACCAGTTATCACTGTATGTAATCCACCCCTGTTTTAATTAGTTTATGAATATTAATTCATCCACTTGATCAGAATGAATAATCAATTACCCAACCCAATTGATTAATTAAATGATTATAACAGATTCCATATGAACATCACTAAATAGGACAACCATAATCATTATTAATTATTAGGTTAATTAATTTGAAGATAGGTTCGACAGACTCCAATGAGTTGTCACTCAATTAGACAATACCCCCCATCTATTAATAGTCAATAGTTCAATTTCCACAAGTGTCGGTCTTTTGCCCAAACCTTAATTATGGTCCAAAGTTCAATAACCCCTTCTTAATATTTTAGCCCAACATCACGATTACTTCGGCTTAAATAAGCATAATAATAACTTAGTTACGATACATTAATGTAAAAAGGTTGAACATAACTTACAATGATTAAAAATAGCGTAGCGTTACACGGACAGAATTTCGACTTACACACTCAAACGATCTCTATCATAAATCTTATTATTATCATAATTTAAAATTAAAATTAAGATTATTGTTATATCTTATTAAGTTAACATTATGATAGAGATATAGAATATAGATATTGATAATTGATATTGATAAATAAGAAAAAGATAGAAAAAGGTGTATCTAAATCATCGATTTAGATGGCCTTTTATAGGCAAATGATAAATTGAAATTTTCACTTATGACCCCTGAACTATGCTCAATTAACAACTTTTTATTATTTAATATTATTCTTATTATGAATTATTTAAATATTATATTATATTCTTGTGCATAGTTGACTTGTACTTTTTACACCGTTGCGTCGAGCGTTGAGAGTTGGCTCGGGTACCGGTTCCAGATTTTCGAACGTCCTTTCGTATAATTTAATATCTTGTACTTTGCGTTTTGTAACTTGTACTCTTGTCATTTTTAGACGTTTCTCATCAATAAATTGAACCACTTTAATTGTATCTTGTACTTTTTAGCTTTTCGGACCTTTGTGTCTTCAATTCGTCGAATCTGCCTTTTGTCTTCGCACTTATTTAATATAAACAAATATTACTTGAAAATAGAACAATTGCAACTAAAATCTTGTCTTTCTTGAGGGATAATGCTATGAAATATATGTTCCTTTTTAGCCTTATCACCAGTCCATGCCAACTATTACATCAAAACTCCCTAACTCTGCTGGTATCAATTCAATCTTAAATATTTCGCTAGCCAGTTTAATTTCTCGATTCCGGCATATATAATCTGCTGAAATTAATTTACCATTTGCTAATTCGAGTAAAAATTTACTATCCAACGGCGTCAATGGACAACTTAATTTAGCACAAAAATCTCTACTCATATAGCTTCTATCCGCACCCGAATCAAATAAAACGTAAGCAGAATTATTATTAATAAGAAACGTACTCGTAACAAGCTCCGCGTCTTCCTGTGCCTCTGCCGCATTAATATTGAAAACTCTTCCGCGGCCTTGTCCATTCGTGTTCTCCTGGTTCGGGCAATTTCTAATAATGTGGCCCGGTTTTCCACATTTATAACAAACTACATTAGCATAACTTGCTCCGACACTACTTGCTCCGCCATTACTCGTTCCGACACCATTTGTTCCTTTCGTTCTGTTAACCCCTGGTCCGTAGACCTCACACTTCAATGCGCTATGACCATTTCTTTTACACTTGTTGCAAAATTTGGTGCAGAACCCCGAGTGATACTTTTCACACCTTTGGCATAGCTGCTTCTGATTGTTGTTGTTGTTGTTGCGGTTGTTATTGTTGTTGGGATGATTGTTGTAGTTGTTGTTGTTGTTGTTGTGCCGTTTGTTGTAGTTGCGATTGATGTTGCGATTGTTGGGATAGTTGTTGTTGTATTGGTGACTCTTATCACCGTTTTCCTCCCACTTTCTTTTGACTAGCTTCACGTTGGCCTCTTCGGCCGCCTGTTCTTTAATTCTTCCCTTAATCTGGTTCACTAGTTTGTGAGCCATTCTACATGCCTTTTGTATGGAGGCAGGCTCGTGTGAACTTATATCTTCTTTGATTCTCTCCGGTAACCCTTTCACAAACGTGTCGATCTTCTCTTTCTCATCTTCGAACGCTCTCGGACACAATAGGCACAATTCTGTGAATCATCTTTCGTACGAAGTAATATCGAATACCTGTGTTCGTAACCCTCTAAGTTCTGACTTGAGCTTATTGACCTCGGTTTTGGGACGGTACTTCTCGTTCATCAAGTCCTTGAATGCTGACCACGGTAGCGCATAAGCAGCATCTTGTCCCACTTGCTCTAGATAGGTATTCCACCATGTTAACGCAATACCTGTGAAGGTATGCTTAGTGTACTTCACTTTGTCTCCTTCAGCACACTTACTTATGGCAAACACCAATTCAACTTTCTCTGTCCACCGTTTCAATCCGATTGGTCCTTCGGTCCCATCAAATTCTGAAGGTTTGCAGGCAGTGAATTCCTTGTAGGAGCATCCTACACGATTTCTTGCGCCGTTAGCTGTATTGCTAGATTCAGAGTTATTGTTGGTATGTAGCACGGCCTGTACTGCGGCTATGTTTGAAGCAAGAAAGGCATGAAATTTCTCTTCGCTCATATTCAAGGTGTGTCGAGTAGTCGGTGCCATTTCCTTCAAAATAGTCAAATGAAACAAGTTAATCATACAGAATATTAAGAGTAGTCAATAGTATCTCGTAGCATAATATGAACTCATTTATAAAAGCTTTTTCTTCATATTAGCGTTTTATAAGTTTAAATTCGGGTACTACCTACCCGTTGAGTTCATACTTAGTAGCTAATATACAATTCAATTACTACAATTCCATATGAAAAACTGATTATAATAATATATCACATACAAATATTCTTCAAACTTACAACTTCGCTATATTACATATAACATGAAATATAGTACACTATGATACAGGACAGTTTTGAAGATAAATCTAGTCAATACGCAAGTTGTTCAGCAAAGGAAATAAAGACACGTAATTCATAAGTCCAGAAACAAGT
The DNA here is from genome assembly GCF_046630445.1 of Rutidosis leptorrhynchoides. NCBI lineage: Eukaryota > Viridiplantae > Streptophyta > Magnoliopsida > Asterales > Asteraceae > Rutidosis > Rutidosis leptorrhynchoides. The sequence goes on from NC_092338.1 coordinate 350,263,735, forward strand.
CATGCATTCTGGTTTTACTAAGACGACTTCCCATCCTTGGTCTTGTGGAAAATAACCGTTATGACCATTGGCTAGGCAGCATGTTGTAATGTCGTCAAAAGGACGAGGGTTTCGTAATGTCCAATAGCCCCGTAATAATCTAAAAACCTTGTTTCTCACCCCAACTACTGAATCCGTCACTTGTGGGAAAGTTTTATTTAAAAGCTGCAATCCGATGTTCTTTTTCTCACTTAGGTAAGAACCGAACATCACTAACCCGTAAGCATAACATGCTTCTTTATGTTGCATGTTAGAAGCTCTTTCTAATTCACGAAATCCTATGTTTGGATATGTTGAGTCAAAATAGGTTCTTAACCCGTAGCGTAAAATTGCATTTGGGTTCCCCGCATTTAACGCTTTAAAGAAAACACGGCGTAACTTAAAGTCTCCCCAATGTGATATACCCCACCTATCAAAGGAAAGCCTTTTATAAACTAAGGCATTTCTGGAAAGTCTTTCAAATGTTTGACAAGTTAATTTCGCCATAACTAAATGTGCTGATGAATTCTGACCGACTCTAGACAAGATTTCCTCAATCATATCCTCTGGTAGATCTTCTAAAATATTTGGTTGTCTACCCTTAACGTCCATTTTGTTTTTATACTGTAAAATAGACAAGAATTAGATTCGTAATAACAAACAATACAAGCAATTTTTTACATAGAACATAAAAGTACAAGCACACTACAATACATTTATTACACAACATGCTCACACCCCCTCTAATCTGAATCACTGGTTTCTTCTTCTTCGGACTTGGTTCTTTTTCCTAATTTTCTAGGGATATATGATGTTCCTATAATACGAGCCGTCGTTTTCCACATTGGTTTAGAAAAACCTGGTGGTTTAGAGGTTCCCGGGTTATTGTCACGATATTGAAAATACGGGTGTTGACGGTACATATAAAGTTCATCGGGGTCGGAATCAGATTTCTCTATTTTGATGCCTTTTCCCTTATTATTTTCTTTTGCCTCATTAAATTGGGTCGGGGTAATTTCTATAACATCATCGGAATCCTCATCAGGATCCGATTCATCAGAAAATTGGTAATTTTCCCAATATTTTGCTTCCTTAGCGGAAACACCATTGACCATTATTAACTTTGATCCATTGGTTGAGGATTTTCTTTTATTTGACCGGTTTTCTGTGGTTCATACTATTCCCCCTCAGGAACCTCTTCTTCTTCAGGTTCCTCTTCTTCTGGTTCCTCTTCTTCCGGTTCCTCTTCTTCCGGTTCCGTTTCCTCTTCTTCTGGTTCTTCGGGAACTTGTGAATCTTGCCAATATATATTCGACTCTTCGTTATTACTAGGTGAGTCAATGGAATTTGTGCTAGAGGTAGACATCTATCACACAATATCAAACATGTTAAGAGATTAATATACCACATAATATTTACATGTTAATAATATATAGTTTCCAACAAAAATGTTAAGCAATCATTTTTAAAGAAAACACGGTCGAAGTCCAGACTTACTAATGCATCCTAACAAACTCGATAAGACACACAAATGCAAATTTTCTGGTTCTCTAAGACCAACGCTCGGATACCAACTGAAATGTCCCGTTCATATTGATTATAAACGTTCCATATTAATTGATTTCGTTGCGAGGTTTTGACCTCTATATGAGATGTTTTTCAAAGACTATATTCATTTATAAAACAACCATAACCTTTATTTTGTCAATAAAGGTTACAAAAGCATTACGTAGATTATCAAATAATGATAATCTAAAATATACTGTTTACACACGATCATTACATAATGGTTTACAATAGAAATATATTACATCGACATATGTTTCTTGAATGCAGTTTTTACACAATATTATACAAACATGGACTCCAAATCTTGTCCTTATTTTAGTATGCAACAGCGGAAGCTCTTAGTATTCACCTGAGAATAAACATGCTTTAAACGTCAACAAAAATGTTGGTGAGTTATAGGTTTAACCTATATATATCAAATCGTAACAATAGACCACAACATTTCATATTTCAATACACATCCCATACATAGAGATAAAAATCATTCATATGGTGAACACCTGGTAACCGACATTAACAAGATGCATATATAAGAATATCCCCATCATTCCGGGATACCCTTCGGATATGATATAAATTTCGAAGTACTAAAGCATCAGGTACTTTGGATGGGGTTTGTTAGGCCCAATAGATCTATCTTTAGGATTCACGTCAATTAGGGTGTCTGTTCCCTAATTCTTAGATTACCAGACTTAATAAAAAGGGGCATATTCGATTTCGATAATTCAACCATAGAATGTAGTTTCACGTACTTGTGTCTATTTTATAAATCATTTATAAAACCTGCATGTATTCTCATCCCAAAAATATTAGATTTTAAAAGTGGGACTATAACTCACTTTCACAGATATTTCCTTCCTCGGAAATAAGACTTGGCCACGGATCGATTCACGAACCTATACAAATATGTACATATATATCAAAGTATGATCAAAATATAATTACAACCATTTTTATTATGTTTTAAAGATTTGAGTGTATTAAGTCAGCTGTCTTCGTTAGTAACCTACAACTAGTTGTCCACAGTTAGATGTACAGAAATAAATCGATATATATTATCTTGAATCAATCCACGACCCAGTGTATACACGTCTCAGGCTAGATCACAACTCAAAGTATATATATTTTTGGAATCAACCTCAACCCTGTATAGCTAACTCCAACATTACTGCATATAGAGTGTCTATGATTGTTCCAAATAATATATATACATGGGTCGATATGATATGTAAAAACATTTGCATACGTGTCTATGGTATCCCAAGATTACATAATATATTAGAATACATGTATAATACAATATAAGTTAGTTAGGATATGATTTGTATAGATTTGTTAAACATTTCCCGTAGCTAAAAAGATCAAAAATATCCAATCTTGTTTTACCCATAACTTCTTCATTTTAAATCCGTTTTGAGTGAATAAAATTGCTATGGTTTCATATTGAACTCTAATTTAAGAATTTAAACAGAAAAAGTTTAGGTTTATAGTCGGAAATTTAAGTTACATGTCAATTACTAAAGAGGTAGTCATTTCCGTCGAAAAAATGACATCTTGATGACCATTTTGAAAAACATACTTTCACTTTGAGTTTAACCAAGATTTTTGGATATAGTTTCATGTTCATATGAAAAATTATTTTCCTAGAAGAACAACTTTTAAATCAAAGTTTATCATAGTTTTTAATTATCCAAACCAAAACAGCCCCCGGTTTCACTACGACGGCGTATATCCGATTTTATGGTGTTCATCGTGTTTCCAGGTTTTAAATAATTAAGTTAGCATATCATATAGATATAGAACATGTGTTTAGTTTATTTTAAAAGTCAAGTTAGAAGGATTAACTTTTGTTTGCGAACAAGTTTAGAATTAACTAAACTATGTTCTAGTGATTACAAGTTTAAACCTTCGAATAAGATAGCTTTATATGTATGAATCGAATGATGTTATGAATATCATTACTACCTTAAGTTTTCTGGATAAAACTACTAAAAATGAGAAAAATGGATCTAGCTTCAAAGGATCCTTGGATGGCTTGAAAATTCTTGAAGCAGAATCATGACACAAAAACAGTTCAAGTAAGATTTTCACTAGAAATAAGATTGTTATAGTTGTAGAAATTGAATCAAAGTTGGAATATGAATATTACCTTGAATTAAAAATATAACCTACTGTAAATTACAAAGGTTCCTTGATATTAGATGATTACTTGGAATGGATTAGAAAGCTTGGAAGTAGACTTGCAAACTTGGAGGTATTCTTGATTTTTATAAAACTGTACTTATGAAATTTATGAAGAACACTTAGAACTTGAAGATGGAACTTGAGAGAGATCAATTAGATGAATAAAATTGAAGAATGAAAATGTTTGTAGGTGTTTTTGGTCGTTGGTATATGGATTAGATATAAAGGATATGTAATTTTGTTTTCATGTAAATAAGTCATGAATGATTACTAATATTTTTGTAATTTTATGAGATATTTCATGCTAGTTGCCAAATGATGGTTCCCACATATGCTAGGTAACTCACATGGGCTGCTAAGAGCTGATCATTGGAGTGCATACGAGTAGAATTGTTGATGAAACTGAACGAGGATGTAATTGTAAGCATTTTTGTTAAGTAGAAGTACTTTTATATGTGTCTTGAAGTCTTTCAAAAGTGTAAGAATACATATCAAAACACAACATGTATATACATTCTAATGGAGTTTTTAAGTCTTCGTTAGTCGTTACATGTAAGTGTTGTTTTCAAACCATTAAGTTAACAATCTCAATTAATGTTGTTAACCCAATGTTTATTATATCAAAAGAGATGTTAAATTATTATATTATCATGATATTATGATGTATGAATATCTCTTAATATGATATATACATTAAAATATCGTTACAACGATAATCGTTACATATATGTCTCGTTTCGTAATTCTTGAGTTAGTAGTCTTGTTTTTACATATGTAGTTCATTGTTAATACACTTAAAGATATATTTAAATATCATTTTATCATGTTAAATATAGTGTATCAATATCTTAATATGATACATATGTATTTAGTAGACGTTATCATAACAATAATAGTTATATATATCATTTCGAGTTTCTTAACTTAGTAATCTCATTTATTATGTATATCACACATTGTTAATATACTTAGTGAGATACTTACTCATCATAATCTCATGTCAACCATATATATATATATATATATATATATATATATATATATATATATATATATATATATATATGTCTATATATACCACAACATGTAGTTTTTACAAATTTGTAATGTTCGTGAATCGCCGGTCAACTTGGGTGATCAATTGTCTATATGAAACTTATTTCATTTAATCAAGTCTTAACAAGTTTGATTGCTTAACACGTTGGAAACATTTAGTCATGTAAATATCAATCTCAATTAATATATATAAACATGGAAAAGTTCTGGTCACTACACACATGGGCTGCTAAGAGCTGATCATTGGAGTGTATATACCAATAGTACATACATCTAAAAGCTGTGTATTATACGAGTACGAATACGGGTGCATACGAGTAGAATTGTTGATGAAACTGAACGCGGATGTAATTTGTAAGCATTTTTATTAAGTAGAAGTATTTTGATAAGTGTCTTGAAATCTTTCAAAAGTGTATGAATACATATCAAAACACTACATGTATATACATTTTAATTGAGTCGTTAAGTCATCGTTAGTCGTTAGATGTAAATGTTGTTTTGAAACCTTTAAGTTAACGATCTTGTTAAATGTTATTAACCCATTGTTTATTATATCTAAATAGATGTTAAATTGTTACATTATAATGATATTATGATATATAATATATCTTAGTATGATATATGTACAGTTAAATGTCGTTACAACGATAATCGTTACATATATGTCTCGTTTCGAAATCATTAAGTTAGTAGTCTTATTTTTACATATTTAGTTCATTGTTAATAAACTTAATGATATATTTACTTAACATTTAACATAATTAACCAAGTGTATCAATATCTTAATATGATTCATATGTACTTAGTAAGACGTTGTTATAACGATAATCGTTATATATATCGTTTTCGAGTTTCTTAATTTAATAGTCTCATTTTTATGTATATAACTCATTGTTAAAATACCTAATGAGATATTTACTTATCATAAAATCATGTTAACTATAAATATAACCATATATATGTAATCATATAGTTTTTACAAGTTTTAACGTTCGTGAATTACCGGTCAACTTGGGTGGTCAAATGTCTATATGAAACCTATTTCAATTAATCAAGTCTTAACAAGTTTGATTACTTAACATGTTGGAAACACTTAATCATGTAAATAACAATTTCATTTAATATATATATATAAACATGGAAAAGTTCTGGTCACTACATCGAGCATCAACGTACAAAACAACAGAGCTAAAGTTACAAGTCAACCATGCACGTGAACAAGATTGGAGAATTTGGATCTCGGGGAGTTCTCGTTTGAACTTTTTTAAGGAGATCTCGGCATCTCGGAATAATCTCGGGGAGATCTCGGACGTTGACTTACGTTGACTTTATAGTTTTTTTAATAAAAATATACATAAAACATAAATATATGTATATTTATATACGTTTTTACGAGATTTTACAAAAATATCCGAGAAATGAGGGAGAAAATCTTAGAAATTATGAATTTTACAAGAAAATCTTATAAATTAGCAAGAAAATCCGAGAAATCGTGGCTTTGACTAAGTTTGAACCCGTTGACCGAGAAATCTCGGGAGATGAACATCTCGTCTCGGTTGCCTTCTAAAAACGAGATCTCGAGGGAGATCTCGAAGAGATCTCGGGTGATTTAGAACACTGCACGTGAATATAATATAATATATAATTAATTAATATAAATTATATATATTAAATATAAAATAATATGTCAACAAACAAGAAAACAAATCAGGTGTGAGCTGGCTCAGGGAGCTCCACGATCGCGGAGCTGTAAGGCACAAAAGCTCCACGATTGCAGAGCAGTCAAAATCAAAAATGCACTATAAAAAGGCCAGTTTGTTCGATGAGTTACACATCTATCTGCTCTATATATATATATATATATATATATATATATATATATATATATATATATATATATATATATATATATATATATATATATTATTATTATTAAGATTAATATATTATTAATCTTATAGTTAAGATTATTATTATTAGTATTATTATACATAAAATACTACGACAAGGTCATGAGCGAGTTATTTTCAAAAATGGGTTTTCGAGCGGGATAGAGCTAAGGAAACTATGGGTTATAGCTATGGAGGTTATGGGTAATGTTCTTGGTTATTGTTCGCAAGCCAAACCTAGTGTTTATAATCTCCGTTGCGTCTTTATACTTTCCCGCAATATTGAATCACAATATTGATACGTGAGCATTCATATCTAATCTTTTATATATTAATAGTGTATCCATATCTAGTGCTCGAGTATATATGATTATGCATGCTTGTATGCTTAATTTCGTCGTTAAATAGTTTATGAGGAATCACGAATTTAATACATATGCTACTTATATATAGTATATGATATGCATGTCGTTGGAAAGCTATCGAAAAATTAATAACTTTTCATTTAGAAATCGCGTGATTTCGATGAACGGATTAAAAGCTATGGTCAACTGAATTATGATTAACGTTAATTGAAATTGTGTTTGAAACTGTAAATTAATATTTAAACAACTTGTCTATGAGATTGATAAATGAGATTTTTATATATTACTAATCGAATAAATGAATTTCTATATAAGGCACGTTTTTTTTTTGTTGATCAATTGTCAAAGTTGACTGTCTTATCATGTTTTAAAGCTTTATAAACACTATAATCTGATTTTACAAGTATTGGAAAACTATGTGAAATAATAAAACATGTTCGATTGCCATGATAATTCAAATATAATATAGCTCCTGAAATAAATAATATTTTGAGTTTGATAAACTATAAATTCGTTCAATTATCAAGACTTATACTATGTTAATAAACATGTATAGATTTAAAGATCATATTAGGTCAGGTTGACTTTTGAGATGGCTTTTGTTAACTTTTATATGTCTTTCTCGAGCATTAGGATTGTGATACACTATGACCAGAACTAGCTTGTTAGACATGTATTGACCAACATATGTTCACTAGGTTGAGATCTACAGTTATTTTGCATTCCGAGTTTTGGTCACATTCAGTGAATGACCTTATGTGCTGCTAAGGTGAGTTTCATTTGCTCCCTTTTTAATTGCTTTTGCAATCTATATTTTTGGGCTGAGAATACATGCACTTTATTTTAAAAACAATGGACACAAGTACATACTTAATTCTACACTGAGTTTGAATCGAAAATCCCTTAGCTTTGGTAACTAGTAACTGCCGATTATAAGAACTGGTGGGCGCGAGTAGTTGTATATGGATCCATAGGGCTTGACATCCTCGTCTGTTCCAGGTATAGAAACCTTAGCCTGAACTATGAAATAGATGTATGCTATTTGAGGTTAATACACGTTGGATTACGTGTATTGTACATGTTGGTTGCATGTATGTTAAAACAAGGGTACTTATAATAACGTTAAAGTTTAGTTACCTGGGTGCTCAATTTTGTAGAATATTTTGATAAACGTTTCTGGATGAAACAACTAAAATCTTGTGATCCACCTTTATATACAGATTATGCGTAACATTAAAACTATGAACTCACCAACCTTTGTGTTGACACTTTTAAGCATGTTTATTCTCAGGTTCCTAGAAGTCTTCCGCTGTTTACTTATACGTTATACAAGCTATGTGCATGGAGTCATACATGTTTTATTCGAGAAAGCTTTTCATTCAAAAAATCATCACCATGTATCTTATTTTTACTGCATTAACAACGGATGTATTATGGTAAACTATTATTTACGGTGATTGTCTATATGTAGAAATCATCAGATGTCGAATACCTTGGAATTTGATATTCAATTATGGTGTGCCTTTTCAAAAGAATGTAATGTTTACAAAACGTATCATGTATAGGTCAGTACCTCACTGTGAAATCGATGAATGATGTATTCGTCCAAAGGGATTTGGACGGATCATCACAGTTGGTATCAGAGCTTGAGGTCATAGGGAACCAGAATTTGCATTAGTGTGTTTAACTGGTAATTGTTAGGATGCATTAGTGAGTCTGGACTATGACCGTATCTGTTTTTACCGAGTTTTGCTTATCATTTCTTGTCGAAAATTACATGCTTATCATTCTTAAGTCTAGACACATTTGACTGCAGTTATTGTATGAATAGTGTATAGAAAAAATTCATATCTTAGCTTATCTGTTACTGTAAACTTTTCCTGACATCTTTCGAAAATTTCTCCGTAATTTATGGGATTTTGGTATTATATATACATATGTAAATTATGTGTTGAAGAATACCAATCTAAGTCCTATAATCTATTTCATATCAAAAATCAATTCCCTAATTATACAAGATGGATCACGTATCTAGTTCAAATTCCTTAGATTCCGACAACTATTCCGATATGGATTTCCACTCGAGCTCCGAAAGCAGTGTGACTGGAATGGATCAACCAATTAGCCATCATCTATTCTGGATGAATTGGGGATGCGTTCGTAGCTTACTTAATCATTGAAGACAAGAAGAAGGCGATCCCTTCCATCCACCACATTTCCCTCTTGGCGAAGAACCTGAAGCACTTACCGGCGAACCTGTTCGTAATACCATTTTCTCTCTCATTTCCAGAGTATCTCGTTATGATTATATACTATCTCAAATTCTAGATCTTATTCGTCCACTCGTCAGAACCGACAATCACCCCGTGTAATAGAAGAAGTCAACGAGCTTCGCGCTCAGGTAGTGGCTTTGGAAAATATGGTGCAAAGGTTACAAGCACCAGCAACATCACCGGCATCAGCAGTACCACCATCATCAATACCAACAGTACCATTACCACCACCAACAACAACCTCCGCATCCCATACCTCAACATCACAATTTGTACCTTGAGCATCAACATCATGCACACTGTAGGTACCAAGGAATACCAACAACAACAAACGATGAAGTATTAATTCATAACTCCATTGAAGAAATGTTCTACGGCGATTAAGTAATATCTAAAGTTTTAGAGATTATATATTCTAGTCCTAGTCGAAAACCAGATGAGATTAATATTATGTTAACTCATTAAATCCATGATTACATCTAAAGAAAATATATATGTAGTTATATTTTTATAAAGATTGTAATTAAGAAAATTCTTTTGTACAAACTGTTAATGGTGAGAATATTTTAACGGGTAGGTAATACCCAAGAGATATATAAATTCACAATTAATATGTTACATTCTTCGATTCTGATTCAACAAATCATCAACTATACTCACTATTTTCATAATGAGATATATTCTTTCATAGAAATCAAAATAACCATACTCATTCAAATTCAATTACATATTCTGATTTTAACATATTAGAATCCAAGTCGAGATATAACCGATATCATCACTCTTAGATCCCTACATCTTTCAAAGTTGTACTTTGATTTCAAAACTGTGCTAGAACATCACTCATATTCATAAAACCCAATAATTATGAACATCATATGACGATTACAATCTGCGTTCAAACCCTGCATAATTCTTGAAAACATCTCAATTAAGAAACAACCGAGAGGATGATCCAACCACACGTTACCTACGAAAGGAAAGACTTATGCATATAGTCATGCACCTGGAAATCTCCCGGAACCTAAGTAGAAGTTTAACACGAATCTGTGATCCATTGGCGTTGTTATTACCGAAAATAACCTTGCAATCCCTTTTCAAAATTAGCCAATTTTATCACATCTCCAGCAAATCAACATCGACCTTCCATTCGAATAAGCCTTATTATAACTTTGATATATAAGTTTGCCCTTCATCATCATTACCGGGGAACCGTTTATATCCCACCACATTAGCAGTAAAACTATCACAACTTCATTGATCTTTGACTGTCCGAAAAATCATTATATTCATTTAAACCGTATCATGTACTCATCTGCATCTTGTAACGGTAATTGTCATACCAAAAAGCTTCAATCATTATTCTTGAATTTCCCAGTAATTCTACGCCAACAGTTATATATGTACATATAACATCTATCTCCTAGACTTACACACTTCGAATGTGAAGTTTCTGAAAAACACCATAAACTGTGAACTACTTCTTCGAATTTTTGAAAAATACTGATGAAGCAGCAAAAACTGTAAACGACCTTAACAGTCAAAAGTTTGATGATAAAGAATAGTGTGTTGGCAAAGCTCAGAAAAAGAGAAGGTTTGGAACTGAAAAATGAATGAGCAAACCATGAAGAAGGCTGTGGACAAATCACAAAGACTAAACCTGCCTTCAAAGAATCCAAATGATTCAGTATCTGCTGAAGTCATTAGTGAATACCTTGCTCCTGACTCTAAACCTTTGCGGATAAATATTCTTCATCACCTTTCGATCTTAGAAATTCTGAGATATCATTGTATCTTTCATTATAAATATCCTCGATATTTCTGAAGATATTTTCGTAACTATTCTTATCTGAAACCATTTATCTCTTCGCGATATCAATATTACATCAGAAAGGAAACTGTTTTAGTTTCTAAATTCTGAAAAATTCAAATTTAAAATATGAATGTTTTTGAAGTAGTGTTGGGAACTGAAGCATGAATTAGTATAATATAATGACACTTGATCAACGTGATTATATTACAATAAGTCATGCTGTGTTTCTAATGAAACGTGATAAAGGTTCACAGATCATACCCCCATCATGAACCATGTTACATAACTCTTTCATTCTATTTAACCTCAAAACTATCAAGAAAATATTTTCCTGATGATTCGGTCTTTTCTGGATATTCTGGTAATTTGACAAATCAAATCGTGCTATTATCTTTCCTTTCTGCTTTGTATATTATGATCATTCGAAACTCCATACCTACGAATTCTGGACCATTATTTGCTTGACTTGAAGTCGGGAAGAAGAAACAAAAGCATGGCTCCGAAATATAAAGAAAAATATAAAACTCGACAGCAACACCTAAATTACAAACCGTGTATATCAATACGTATTGCAACATAAAGACACGGGAGAATTAAAAACATTATAACCCCAAGGTAATAGTAGAAGAAAATAACTTCCTCGGGTGGCAAATGAAAAAGAAGAATGAAGGATACGATAGCCAGGAAAATATCAAGAATCAAGACTGAATTTAACATTTTCGCAACCTATTGGGAAGTATGAAATGAGGAAGAAGATGTAGGAGTGATGAAAATAATGGAACGGAAGAGGTCAATTTATAGCGAAATATCAGACATAGCAATCAAGACAGATTACCGTATTAAATCAAAGAGGATCCTAATTTCCTTGATTACCGAAGAATCAAATCACGAAGATTTCCTCTAAATCCCTTGAAATCCGGAAATCAACCGTGACTATGTCAAAAGATAAGACGAATCACTATTTTCTCATTTCACTCTTTTACGATAAGCTTCACTCATACACTTTGAGTAATCGAATTATTTTATTCATACTTCTCAATCATGATAAAACCCTACATATCGACTCATATTCGTCATAAAAACATTTTTAGGGTTAGCCATGACGACCTCACTCAAATTTCGGGACGAAATTTCTTTAACGGGTAGGTACTGTGACGACCCGGAAATTTCTGACCAAATTTAAACTTAATCTTATATGATTCAGACACGATAAGCAAAGTCTGTTAAGTTGAATCTCAAAATTTTTAACTATATTCATGTATTTATTTAACCTCGACCAAATTTCGACGATTCACGAACGATTATATAAATGGATATGAATATATGTGTGTGTATATATATATATATATGTATAATACTTTACATTAAGCGTATTTTCTCAATATATGCTTAATATATTCATCTACGAAATTAAAAGATATTTATCAAATCTCTTATAGATTGTGTTATTGTTATGGGTCTCTGTTGTGAGGTCCACTGTGATTTAAGAAAAACTTTTCTTTTTAACGATATTCGGAATAAATAGTAGTGTAATCTACAAGTGAGAACAAAGTGTCAAATAACATGAATTAGACAAAAGTAGTAGAGATTCCTGCTTAATTTTCAATGCATGCTTTACAATATTTTTTTCTCGTGATTCTTGATAAGTTAATTATTTAACTATCATAATATTTAATGTAAGAAAATGTTTTCAATATAATAGAATTTTTATTATTAAAATGTTTTGTTAAAAGAACGTAATTTTGATATAAAACGTTTCGATATTATTAAATATATTTTAATAGGTAATGAAAAGATGATTTATAGAAGCAAATGACCAAAACACTCAAATAATTAAGTTATACTTCGGGTAATATAGTTTATCAATGATTAAGTCTAATTATTGATAAATGTACACGTCGTAAAACGTAAAGTACGCGTTTTCTAAGCGTACGAAAGGACGTTCGAGAAATCGGAACCGGGACATAAGTCGATCGTCAACGTACAAAACAACGGAGCTAAAGTTACAAGTCAACCATGCACGAGAATATACTATAATATATAATTAATTAATATAAATTATATATATTAAATATAAAATAATATGTCGACAAACAAGAAAACAAATCAGGTGTGAGCTGGCTCAGGGAGCTCCACGATCGCGGAGCTGTAAGGCAAAAAATAGTTATATATTTGCTACAAAATACTATTAAATACGATACAATTTTATACAAGTTATTTATTTATTTATAGAGTGGATATACCTAAACCTTGCTACAACACTTATAGGCAGTGTACCTAATCGTACAGTAGTGTAGTTTTTAGTAAGTCCGGTTCATCCACAGGGAACTTGCCAAGTTTAACGCTATATTTTTAAAAACTATATTTGTATAAAAATATATATATATAGGAGTAGTATTATTATAAAAGGGGGTTTTTACCGTTTAATGACCGGTTTGTCGATTTTAAAACTTTAGTCGCAGTTAAAACCTAATGTAAAATATTAAAAATAAATACAACTTAATTTAAAGCGTAAAGTAAAAGACAATAATGAAATTGCGATAAATAAAAGTGCGTAAATTAAATGACAATAAATAAAGTTGCGATAATTAAAAAGTACGATAATTAAAAGTGCAATTAAATATGAAATAAAGGAATTATGCTTATTAAAACTTCCGTAATCATGATGTTTGACGTGTTGATTTTAGTTTATTACCATGGGTTAATTGTCCATAACAGTCCATCAGTCATAAATATAAAGTGCGAGTGTCCTCGTCAAATTATCCTTATATCCGAAGTCAAATATTCTAACCAATTGGGGACTTAAACTATAATTACACCAATTTTCCTTGTATATAATTCACCCCTGTTTTAATAAGTCCATAGACTATTAATCCATTCCCGTGTCCGGTTAAATGAACGATTATTAGTACTTATAAATATCTCGCTCATCGTGTTCGATTGAGTGTATGTAGTTATTTATAGGTACGTCCAATTGTAAATCTTTATATTAAATTAACAAACTATCATTTAATTAAACAAATATAAAGCCCATTAATAGCCCATAGTCTAATTTCCACAAGTGTCGTTCTTTTGTCCAAACCCCAATTATAGTACAAAGCCCAATTACCCAATTTTAATATTTTAGCCCAACATCATGATTACTTCGGCTTAAATAAGCATAATAATAACTTAGCTACGAGACATTAATTTAAAAAGGTTGAACATAACTTACAATGATTAATAATAGCGTAGCGTTACACGGACAGAATTTCGACTTACACCCTTACAACATTTGCTAACATACCCTTATTAATATTAAAATTAAAATTAGAATTAAAATTATAATATATATATATTTATTTATACGTTGAGAGAAAGGAAAGAAAAAGATGTGTTAAGTTTAACCAAAAACTGCGAAATTTATAGGACCTGACCCTCAAATTGGGGCCATGCGATCGCATGGAATTCCTTCTTCCTGGCCATGCGATCGCATGGCCAGCTGGGACAGCTCACATTTGTTGTTTGCTTCTTGCCGACGGTTTTATAAATATATATAATATATATAATTTTTAAGAATTATTTATATATTATATTATATTTATGTGCATAGTTAATTTGTAATTTTAGCTCCGTTGCGTCGCGCGTTGAGAGTTGACTCTGGTCCTGGTTCCGGATTTTCGAACGTCCTTGCGTACAATTTAATATCTTGTATTTTGCGTTTTGCGGCTCGTACTCTTGTAATTTTGAGACGTTTCTCATCAATAATTTGAACCACTTTGATTGTACTTTGTACTTTTGAGCTTTTTGGTCGTTTGCATCTTCAATCCGTCGAATCTGTCTTTTGTCTTCACCTTTTATTATTTAAACGAATATCACTTGTAAATGGAACAATTGTAACCAAAAGCTTGTCTTTCTTGAGGGATAATGCTATGAAATATATGTTCGTTTTTAGCATTATCATTGACTTTTGAGATTACTTTTGTTAACTTTTATATGTAGGTGTCGAGCATTAGGATTGTGATACACTATGACCAGACCTAGCTTGTTAGACATGTATTGACCAACATATGTTCACTAGGTTGAGATATACGGTTATTTTGCATTCCGAGTTTCGGTCACATTTCGGTGAATGACCTTATGTGCTACTAAGGTGAGTTTCATTTGCTCCCTTTTTAATTGCTTTTGCAATCTATATTTTTGGGCTGAGAATACATGCACTTTATTTTAAAAACAATGGACACAAGTACATACTTAATTCTACATTGAGTTTGAACCGAAAATCCCTTAGCTTTGGTAACTAGTAACTGCCGGTTATAAGAACTGGTGGGTGCGAGTAGTTGTATATGGATCCATAGGGCTTGACATCCCCGTCTGTTCCAGGTATAGAAACCCTAGCCTGAACTATAAAACAGACGTATGCTATTTGAGGTTAATACATGTTGGATTGCATGATTTGTACATGTTGGTTGCATGTATGTTAAAACAGGGGTACTTATAATAACGTTTAAGTTTAGTTACCAGGGTGCTCAATTTCGTAGAATATTTTGATAAACGTTTCTGGATGAAACAACTGAAATCTTGTGATCCACCTTTATATACAGATTATGCGCAACATTAAAACTATGAACTCACCAAACTTTGTGTTGACACTTTTAAGCATGTTTATTCTCAGGTTCCTAGAAGTCTTCCGCTTTTTGCTTATACGTTATATAAGCTATGTGCATGGAGTCATACATGCTTTATTCGAGAAAACTTTGCAATCAAAAAATCATCACCATGTATCTTATTTTGACTGCATTGACAACGGATGTATTATGGTAAACTATTATTTACGGTGATTGTCTATATGTAGAAATCATCAGATGTCTAAAACCTTGTAATTTGATATTCAATTATGGTGTGCCTTTTCAAAAGAATGCAATGTTTACAAAACGTATCATGTAGAGGTCAGTACCTCACTGTGAAATCGATGAATGATGTATTCGTCCAAAGGGATTTGGACGGATCATCACACCTACACACCAGTAGTGTTAGGAAGACCTTTCATGAATACGGCTAGGACTGTCATTGATGTGTACAATCAAACCTTGATCTTACGATCACATGGGGAGAGCGTTACCTTCAAAATTGACCAACCAACCGATCTTTCTGGACAGGCAGAGATGTTTTCTATTTCCACCAGCGGATCACTTTCGATGACGAGTCTTCACCACCAGCCGATGATATCGAGATAGGTGTCAAATCACAGTCTGTAGACGACCCAGAAATGGAAGAAGAGGATCCCAGCGAAGAAATAGAGGAAGAGGAGGAATCTGAAGAGGAAGAGGAAATGGAAGACGTAAAAAAACTGCGACAATACCCGCTCCAAGCATTGAGCATCATGAAGAAATAATGTGGCTTGAGACGGAAGATCACAGTTTAATTATACGCTTCAAGAAGAAGATCGACAAGCTGAGGTTAAGGATATAGAAATTGATCCTGCAAGTATCAAACTAGAGAATCAGAATACTGAAGAAAACCATTCATCAGACGCATCCTCAGAAGAACAATACACCGATGATGACGAGGTAGAGTAACATGAAGACATTCTGAATAACTCACACTCTCCAACTGAACCAGATCAAGGGGAGCCGGACTCTTCTTCAGATCGGATTCCGGTTATATCTACACACGCAGACAAGATAACCTTCATCAATGATACCGATGAATTTGAAGATATTCTCGAAGCCATCCGAAGATCAACCATTGATTTTTCGCTACGCTTAACAGAACGAATTATGGCTATCTGAGAAGAACACAACCTCTATCTCTAAAGAGAAGACAATGATGTTGAAATCCTAGAAGAACGCATTCAAGACTTTATCAATTCTCTTCACGATCATATCTACCAGGAAGAAAGGCAACGAGAGCACAATTCAGTGGTTCACACTATTCTTGAGACAAGATTCTGTCAAGATCAGAAGATCATTTACTCTAAGGTTTATAACGCCTTAGCCGGATCTGCACTTCCGTTCTCACGAAATCAACGAGCACTACTGACTCTCATCCGGAAGCATATGGATCTTTCCATCGGACGCCCGAATTATCACTCTGATTTGCAAATGATCGAAGATATTCACAGCCTTTTCGCTCTCTTGGAAAGAGAAAATTTCAAAAGCACACCTGGCAGACTAGTGATTTACGTAACAATTGATCACCATGCTGATCTGATTATCAAAGAGTTCCGAGAAGCTGTTACGGAGGAAGTAAGGCGAAACAATCTGTTCTCTCATCTTGAAACAGATCGAGTCAACATTGCCACCTATGTTACGAAGTAGATATCACGTATCTTCCACAAATCCGCAGATCCTAGTTTCACATTTAAAGCTGGATGTCCGGAGATATACTCAAAGACGGTGACATTAATGCTCGGGTCAGGATTGCTGTTCACTTCTTTTCAGCTTCGTCTTTTAACAAACTTGTGCAAAGCTACAGACTCTTACTATGGAGATCACCATTTCGAAGACTTCAAGATTCTAAAGATACAGTTTCTAACATTGTTTGAAGACCTCCGAAATGAGCATCCCATCAGAGAAACAATCACCACCAGCACTGCTTCTATGATTGACATTCATGGGTCAACCAGTAGAGCCGTAGATCATATTCTCATCGGATTTCAAGACTTATCAAGAGCCGAAACTGCGCACTACTTATCATTCAGAAGATCTTCAAGAGAAGTACCGGATCTTCTACCACTATTGGTCTGGCACTTTCTCAGAATTTACCCGCCAAGACTCACATTCCCCCGAGAAGACCAAGATCACAACCATCAGCGAGGAATGTTTGCTTTTTAAAGCATCACTACGGTCGAGCCAACAACCTTAAACAAAAGTGCTTCTCGGGAGGCAACCCGCGCAATAAAGTAGAGTAGAAGAATAAATGATGACAAATGAGCCGATAAAAGACGCAAGGATTGGAAGCCAGTCGCATCTGCTAGGGGTATTTCTTTTTTTTCGCTACTAGCTTAAGATTTAAACTATGCCACATCCTAGCTTATCACTAAGTGTGGGATAACACCCAATTGAAACACTAGACAAATATTCCCAAATCTTCAACCAAAACTCCTAAGTGTGGGATACACTAGGAACATTGAGGACAATGTTCGTCTTAGTGTGGGATGTTGGTATAATCTTTTTATGCTGTATTAAAATAACCCATTACGAAAATTCCAAGTCCTTAAGCCAAATTTCAAAATTTTTGCAAAAGAAAGCCTTTTCGAAAAAGTATTTTTGAAAACCTAAAATGTTTGTCAATAAAAATAAGGCTTAAGTAAGGTGAAAATCTTGTTAGGTTGAACCAAATCTCTAATAGAGCATTGCATGACTAAGGCATTATCGACCTAAATTGATTATGGTGAGGCACACCAAAAAAAGACCAGCATTCATCTTTAATGCTTCACTAATTTCCGTTGAGAGTGCCGATGTCTGTGCTCAGAATCAGAACTTGCTTTAGATCTGCATTTCCAAGTAGCGAAACGTGATTCGGTTGTAATCAAAAGAGCTAGCCATTTGTCAAAAATAAGCCTTTCGCACCTCCACTACTTCCACTACACCACCACATCATCCTTACTATAACTCGAAAAATCCAGAAAACGAGATTCCTTTCGAAAACTCGATGTTATAAACCTCTCAAGTATCATGGCAAAGGTCTTGAAAAAGTTTATTGGCAAAAAGTTTCTCGAGATGAAGTCTCCAAAAAAAAAAAATTTAAAGTTCTAAAAAGGAGCAGAACTCAATAAGAGAAATGCCGAAGAGAACTTGACCGAAAATGATTATCAAATAAAGAAAAGTTCAAAAGTGCTTCTCAAAATACTTCAGCACTCCTATTTATTCGAATAAAATTCTGTATAAAGACTACATTACCCTTTTATCTCACCCCTCAAAAGCAACTTCACTACCACTCCAAAATTCCTTCTCCATTATTGACAAATGACCTACAAGCTGAGATTACTACCGTTCTCACATTAGCAGCAAGGATTTGAGTCTTTATCAAGCCTATGACGATAGGTGCAGCATGACTGGCTATGAGTGTATTCATTTCTTATATCTATAGGGAACCCTAAACACTTGAGTGATTTGAGTGACCCGTGAAAGCTAGCTTATGTCATGTAACATCCTCACATGCTTGCAGAGATAATTTCAATCATAACATAGATGACTCACCTTATTTTTATCTCTTATAATAAAAGCAAACCACTTAGGCTATTAGAAAAGAAACACCGAAAAGATTCTTAAGGAAATGAGAGTTTGCTTGAGGACAAGCAAAGTCTATGCATGGGATATTTGATATCGGCTAAAAAGTCACATTTTCACCCCGGTATTAAGGCCCAAAAACAAGAAAGATTCGAAATTTGTCAGCAAAATACCCACTTCGTCGGTTAGAATTGAAGAACAAGTAATTACGAAGACGGTGCAAAAAGAATCAAGAGAATCGGAGCTAAAACGAAGATTCTAGAGCAAAAACGGTGAAAGACAAGAAATCAAGTTACGATCCAGGAAAATCAGGCTGACCAGGCCAGCAAACGGCCTGCCATACGGTTTGCCAAATGGCCTGCCAGTATGGTAAACGGCCTGCCAAATGGTCAGATCAAACGGGCTTGGTAAACGGCTTGCCTTAGCAAACGGCCTCCAAAAACGACCTGCCAAATGGCCTGCCAGCCGTTTGCAGGCAAAAATCTTGTTTATTTAAAGGGTCTTTGTCATTCATTTCAACACACACTTCAATTCACTTCTTTCTCTCTCTTGTACAATATTAGTCATACTCTCAAGGCCTTCGACTCCGTGCGGGAAACCTAGTACCCGGAGAAGAACGCCGAGGATTGTATTAGGAGCGGTCTGGAGTCTTGAAGTTGTCACTTTTGTATTCGAAACTCGTTGAATCTACTGGTACTTCTATCCCTTATCTTTATGTCTTCTATCATTATATTATGTGATATTGTTGCCATGGTTAGCGAGTAGTTATCTTTAGTGTATGCTATGATGTAAGCAGTTATAATGTCGAAATAATATTATGGTCTGTGTATGCTGTTGAAATGCTTTCCGATTATGCTTTAAACTCAATCGCCTTTCCAACTAATAGAACGTAGTTATTGGCTCTGTTATTGGGAAGTCGCGAACCCCGATTCGGATTACACTATCTGTGTCACTGCTTGGTAAGAGAAGTCTATCGGATACAACGTAAGATCGACTGAGGCACACCGGTTGTAGTAAGTCTATCAAGCCTTGGATTCCGACTGATGACTCTTTCATAGTGAAACATCTGACTAGAACCTTAGTACATTGTCGGTCCCAGACCATGCAAGTGTAGTCACCAAGCATATAAACTTCGTACGTGCATGTTGAAGCACAACGGTTGTTGTAAGCTGTACCTCTGCTAAGTAAGGTCATGGAACTCAGTCAGTGTTGATTAGTACACTGCACCATAACGCGGTCTCAAGCATTGTACCCTGCTTGAGGGATTCTTAGTTAATTAAGGAACTGTTTGTTTAGACACATAAAGGATTGGACCGTTAGGATAACCAAACTTGACTTGGCCATGGTGTTCTTCATGGTTGAACTCTTTTTAAGGGCCTAACTATCTTTTAAACCCAATCATTAACGAAAGCATTGAAACACATCACGTCTCTCGGATATGGTAAACCATGTATTCTATTATACTTAAGAAAGTTTAGACCATTGTGGAATGTTTATATGTCACCCAACCGAGTCGCTCAATTGGATGAGCCGTCTGAACGTGTATGCCTATAGTCAGACTGCACGGGCATCGGGGGTAAGGGACGTTGCTGTAGTGACCCGAACTTTTACATGTTTATATATATATTAAATGAAATTGTTATTTACATGGTTAAGTGTTTCCAACATGTTAAGCAATCAAACTTGTTAAGACTTGATTAATTGAAATAGGTTTCATATAGACAATTGACCACCCAAGTTGACCGGTGATTCACGAACGTTAAAACTTATAAAAACTATATGATGACATATATATGGATACATATATAGTTAACATGATATTATGATAAGTAAACATATCATTAAGTATATTAACAATGAACTACATATGTAAAAACAAGACTACTAACTTAATGATTTTGAAACGAGACATATATGTAACGATTATCGTTGTAACGACATTTAATGTATATATATCATATTAAGAGATATTCATACATCATAATATCATGATAATATAATAATTTAAAATCTCATTTGATATTATAAACATTGGGTTAACAGCATTTAACAAGATCGTTAACCTAAAGGTTTCAAAACAACACTTACATGTAACGACTAACGATGACTTAACGACTCAGTTAAAATGTATATACATGTAGTGTTTTAATATGTATTCATACACTTTTGAAAGACTTCAAGACACTTATCAAAATACTTCTACTTAACAAAAATGCTTACAATTACATTCTCGTTCAGTTTCATCAACAATTCTACTCGTATGCACCCGTATTCGTACTCGTACAATACACAGCTTTTAGATGTATGTACTATTGGTATATACACTCCAATGATCAGCTCTTAGAAGCCCATGTGAGTCACCTAACACATGTGGGAACCATCATTTGGCAACTAGCATGAAATATCTCATAAAATTACAAAAATATGAGTAATCATTCATGACTTATTTACATGAAAACAAAATTACATATCCTTTATATCTAATCCATACACCAACGACCAAAAACACCTACAAACACTTTCATTCTTCAATTTTCTTCATCTAATTGATCTCTCTCAAGTTATATCTTCAAGTTCTAAGTGTTCTTCATAAATTCTACAAGTTCTAGTTTCATAAAATCAAGAATACTTCCAAGTTTGCTAGCTTACTTCCAATCTTGTAGAGTGATCATCCAACCTCAAGAAATCTTTCTTATTTACAGTAATATATCTTTATAATACAAGGTAATACTCATATTCAAACTTTGATTCAATTTCTATAACTATAACAATCTTATTTCGAGTGAAAATCTTACTTGAACTGTTTTCGTGTCATGATTCTGCTTCAAGAACTTTCAAGCCATCCAAGGATCCTTTAAAGCTAGATCCATTTTTCTCATTTCCAGTAGCTTTATCCAGAAAACTTGAGGTAGTAATGATGTTCATAACATCATTCAATTCGTACATATAAAGCTATCTTATTCGAAGGTTTAAACTTGTAATCACTAGAACATAGTTTAGTTAATTCTAAACTTGTTCGCAAATAAAAGTTAATCCTTCTAACTTGACTTTTAAAATCAACTAAACACATGTTCTATATCTATATGATATGCTAACTTAATGATTTAAAACCTGGAAACACGAAAAACACCGTAAAACCAGATTTACGCCGTCGTAGTAACACCGAGGGCTGTTTTGGGTTAGTTAATTAAAAACTATGATAAACTTTGATTTAAAAGTTGTTATTCTGGGAAAATGATTTTTATTATTAACATGAAACTATATCCAAAAATCATGGTTAAACTCAAAGTGAAAGTATGTTTTCTAAAATGGTCATCTAGACGCCGTTCTTTCGACTGAAATGACTACCTTTACAAAAACAACTTGTAACTTATTTTTCCGTCTAAAAACCTATAATTTTTCTGTTTAGATTCATAAAATATATTTCAATATGAAACCATAGCAATTTGATTCACTCAAAACGGATTTAAAATGAAGAAGTTATGGGTAAAACAAGATTGGATAATTTTTCTCATTTTAGCTACGTGAAAATTGGTAACAAATCTATTCCAACCATAACTTAATCAACTTGTATTGTATATTATGTAATCTTGAGATATCATAGACACGTATACAATGTTTCGGCCTATCATGTCGACACATCTATATATATTTCGGAACAACCATAGACACTCTATATGTGAATGTTGGAGTTAGCTATACAGGGTTGAGGTTGATTCCAAAATATATATAGTTTGAGTTGTGATCAATACTGAGATACATATACACTGGGTCGTGGATTGATTCAAGATAATATTTATCGATTTATTTCTGTACATCTAACTGTAGACAACTAGTTGTAGGTTACTAACGAGGACAGCTGACTTAATAAACTTAAAACATCAAAATATATTAAAAGTGTTGTAAATATATTTTAAACATACTTTGATATATATGTATATATTGTTATAGGTTCGTGAATCAACCAGTGGCCAAGTCTTACTTCCCGACGAAGTAAAAATCTATGAAAGTGAGTTATAGTCCCACTTTTAAAATCTAATATTTTTGGGATGAGAATACATGCAGGTTTTATAAATGATTTACAAAATAGACACAAGTACGTGAAACTACATTCTATGGTTGAATTATCAAAATCGAATATGCCCCTTTTTATTAAGTCTGGTAATCTAAGAATTAGGGAACAGACACCCTAATTGACGCGAATCCTAAAGATAGATCTATTGGACCTAAAAAACCCCATCCAAAGTACCGGATGCTTTAGTACTTCGAAATTTATATCATATCCGAAGGGTGTCCCGGAATGATGGGGATATTCTTATATATGCATCTTGTTAATGTCGGTTACCAGGTGTTCACCATATGAATGATTTTTATCTCTATGTATGGGATGTGTATTGAAATATGAAATCTTGTGGTCTATTATTATGATTTGATATATATAGGTTAAACCTATAACTCACCAACATTTTTGTTGACGTTTTATGCATGTTTATTCTCAAGTGATTATTAAGAGCTTCCGCTGTCGCATACTTAAATAGGGACTAGATTTGGAGTCCATGCTTGTATGATATTGTGTACAAACTGCATTCAAGAAACTTATTTTGTTGTAACATATTTGTATTGTAAACCATTATGTAATGGTCGTGTGTAAACAGGATATTTTAGATTATCATTATTTGATAATCTACGTAAAGCTTTTTAAACCTTTATTGATGAAATAAAGGTTATGGTTTGTTTTAAAATGAATGCAGTCTTTGAAAAACGTCTCATATAGAGGTCAAAACCTCGCAACGAAATCAATTAATATGGAACGTTTTTAATCAATAAGAACGGGACATTTCAGTTGGTATCCGAGCGTTGGTCTTAGAGAACCAGAATTTTGCATTAGTGTGTCTTATCGAGTTTGTTAGGATGCATTAGTGAGTCTGGACTTCGACCGTGTTTACTTGAAAAATGATTGCTTAACAAATTTTGTTGGAAACTATATATTTTTAACATGTGAATATTATGTGATATATTAATCTCTTAACGCGTTTGATATTATGTGATAGATGTCTACCTCTAGAACAAGTCCCATTGACTCACCTAATAATAATGAAGAGTCAAATGTAAATTGGAATGATTCGTGGACTGATTCACAAGTTCTCGAAGAGGAACCGGAAGAAGAGTCGGAACCGGAAGAAGAATCGGAACCGGAAGAAGAATCGGAACCGGATGAAGAAATTGAACCAGTGGGGGAAATAATAAAACGGTTAAGTAAAAGAAAATCCTCAACCAACCGACCAAGGTTAATTATGGTCAATGGTGTTTCCGCCAAGGAAGCAAAATATTGGGAGGATTACCAATTCTCCGATGAATCGGATTCCGACGAGAATTCCGATGATGTTATAGAAATTACCACAACTGAATTTAAAAAGGCAAAAGAAAATAATAAGGGAAAGGGCATAAAAATAGAGAAATCTAATTCCAACCCCGATGAACTTTATATGTATCGTCAACCCCCGAAGTCCTTAAGTTGTAACAATGACCCGGGAACCTCTAAACCCCCAGGTTTTTCTAAACCAATGTGGAAAACGACGGCTCGTATTAGGGGAACATCATATATCCCTAGAAACTTGGAAAAACGAACCAAAACCGAAGAAGAAGAAACAAGCGAGTCGAAATAAGATAGTTGTATTCGTGTGGTGTAATATATGTAATATAGTGTGCTTATGCTTTATGATATATGTAAAAATTGCTTGTATTAATAAGTATTTTTTTTATGAATCTAACTCTTGTCTATTTTACAGTATAAAAACACAAAATGGATAGACAACCCAATATTTTAAGAGACCTACCCGGAGACATGATTGATGAAATCTTGTCTAGAGTCGGTCAGAATTCTTCGGCACAACTATTTAAGGCGAGATCAGTTTGTAAGACATTCGAAGAACGTTCCAAGAATGCCTTGGTTTATAAAAGGCTTTCGTTCGAAAGATGGGGGATATCACATTGGGAAATCCATAAGTTACGATGTGTTTACTTTGACGCATATATTGCGGGGAACCCAAATGCTATTTTACGCAATGGGTTAAGAAATTATTTTGACTCAATATATCCGAATATTGGACTTCGTGATTTAGAAAAAGCGGCTAACATGCAACATAAAGAAGCATGTTATGCTTACGGATTAGTAATGTTCGCTTCTCACCAAAGTGAGAACAAGAACATCGGGCTACAACTTTTAAACAAAACGTTCCCACAAGTGACGGAGTCGGTAATTGGGGTAAGAAATGAGGTTTTTAGATTGTTACGGGCTGTTGGACATTACGTATGAAATGTCCCGTTCTTATTGATTAAAAACGTTCCATATTAATTGATTTCGTTGCGAGGTTTTGACCTCTATATGAGATGTTTTTCAAAGACTGCATTCATTTTTAAAACAAACCATAACCTTTATTTCATAAATAAAGGTTTATAAAGCTTTACGTAGATTATCAAATAATGATAATCTAAAATATCCTGTTTACACACGACCATTACATAATGGTTTACAATACAAATATGTTACATCGAAATCAGTTTCTTGAATGCAGTTTTTACACAATATCATACAAACATGGACTCCAAATCTTGTCCTTATTTTATTATGCAACAGCGGAAGCTCTTAGTATTCACCTGAGAATAAACATGCTTTAAACGTCAACAAAAATGTTGGTGAGTTATAGGTTTAACCTATATATATCAAATCGTAACAATAGACCACAAGATTTCATATTTCAATACACATCCCATACATAGAGATAAAAATCATTCATATGGTGAACACCTGGTAACCGACATTAACAAGATGCATATATAAGAATATCCCCATCATTCCGGGACACCCTTCGGATATGATATAAATTTCGAAGTACTAAAGCATCCGGTACTTTGGATGGGGTTTGTTAGGCCCAATAGATCTATCTTTAGGATTCGCGTCAATTAGGGTGTCTGTTCCCAAATTCATAGATTACCAGACTTAATAAAAAGGGGCATATTCGATTTCGATAATTCAACCATAGAATGTAGTTTCACGTACTTGTGTCTATTTTGTAAATCATTTATAAAACCTGCATGTATTCTCATCCCAAAAATATTAGATTTTAAAAGTGGGACTATAACTCACTTTCACAGATTTTTACTTCGTCGGGAAGTAAGACTTGGCCACTGGTTGATTCACGAACCTATAACAATATATACATATATATCAAAGTATGTTCAAAATATATTTACAACACTTTTAATATATTTTGATGTTTTAAGTTTATTAAGTCAGCTGTCCTCGTTAGTAACCTACAACTAGTTGTCCACAGTTAGATGTACAGAAATAAATCGATAAATATTATCTTGAATCAATCCACGACCCAGTGTATACGTATCTCAGTATTGATCACAACTCAAACTATATATATTTTGGAATCAACCTCAACCCTGTATAGCTAACTCCAACATTCACATATAGAGTGTCTATGGTTGTTCCGAAATATATATAGATGTGTCGACATGATAGGTCGAAACATTGTATATGTGTCTATGGTATCTCAAGATTACATAATATACAATACAAGTTGATTAAGTTATGGTTGGAATAGATTTGTTACCAATTTTCACGTAGCTAAAATGAGAAAAATTATCCAATCTTGTTTTACCCATAACTTCTTCATTTTACATCCGTTTTGAGTGAATCAAATTGCTATGGTTTCATATTGAACTTTATTTTATGAATCTAAACAGAAAAATTATAGGTTTATAGTCAGAAAAATAAGTTACAAGTCGTTTTTGTAAAGGTAGTCATTTCAGTCGAAAGAACGACGTCTAGATGACCATTTTAGAAAACATACTTCCACTTTGAGTTTAACCATAATTTTTGGATATAGTTTCATGTTCATAATAAAAATCATTTTCTCAGAATAACAACTTTTAAATCAAAGTTTATCATAGTTTTTAATTAACTAACCCAAAACAGCCCGCGGTGTTACTACGACGGCGTAAATCCGGTTTTGCGGTGTTTTTTGTGTTTCCAGGTTTTAAATCATTAAGTTAGCATATCATATAGATATAGAACATGTGTTTAGTTGATTTTAAAAGTCAAGTTAGAAGGATTAACTTTTGTTTGCGAACAAGTTTAGAATTAACTAAACTATGTTCTAGTGATTACAAGTTTAAACCTTCGAATAAGATAGCTTTATATGTATGAATCGAATGATGTTATGAACATCATTACTACCTTAAGTTCCTTGGATAAACCTACTGGAAAATAGAAAAATGGATCTAGCTTCAACGGATCCTTGGATGGCTCGAAGTTCTTGAAGCAGAATCATGACACGAAAACAAGTTCAAGTAAGATCATCACTTGAAATAAGATTGTTATAGTTATAGAAATTGAACCAAAGTTTGAATATGATTATTACCTTGTATTAGAATGATAACCTACTGTAAGAAACAAAGATTTCTTGAGGTTGGATGATCACCTTACAAGATTGGAAGTGAGCTAGCAAACTTGAAAGTATTCTTGATTTTATGTAACTAGAACTTGTAGAATATATGAAGAACACTTAGAACTTGAAGATAGAACTTGAGAGAGATCAATTAGATGAAGAAAATTGAAGAATGAAAGTGTTTGTAGGTGTTTTTGGTCGGTGGTGTATGGATTAGATATAAAGGATATGTAATTTTGTTTTCATGTAAATAAGTCATGAATGATTACTCATATTTTTGTAATTTTATGAGATATTTCATGCTAGTTGCCAAATGATGGTTCCCACATGTGTTAGGTGACTCACATGGGCTGCTAATAGCTGATCATTGGAGTGTATATACCAATAGTACATACATCTAAAAGCTGTGTATTGTACGAGTACGAATACGGGTGCATACGAGTAGAATTGTTGATGAAACTGAACGAGGATGTAATTGTAAGCATTTTTGTTAAGTAGAAGTATTTTGATAAGTGTATTGAAGTCTTTCAAAAGTGTATAAATACATATTAAAACACTACATGTATATACATTTTAACTGAGTCGTTAAGTCATCGTTAGTCATTACATGTAAGTGTTGTTTTGAAACCTTTAGGTTAACGATCTTGTTAAATATTGTTAACCCAATGTTTATAATATCAAATGAGATTTTAAATTATTATATTATCATGATATTATCATGTATGAATATCTCTTAATATGATATATATACATTAAATGTCTTTACAACGATAATCGTTACATATATGTCTCGTTTAAAAATCATTAAGTTAGTAGTCTTGTTTTTACATATGTAGTTCATTGTTAATATACTTAATGATATGTTTACTTATCATAGTATCATGTTAACTATATATATATCCATATATATGTCATCATATAGTTTTTATAAGTTTTAACGTTCGTGAATCACCGGTCAACTTGGGTGGTCAATTGTCTATATGAAACATATTTCAATTAATCAAGTCTTAACAAGTTTGATTGCTTAACATATTGGAAACATTTAATCATGTAAATATCAATCTCAATTAATATATATAAACATGGAAAAGTTCGGGTCACTACAGTACCTACCCGTTAAATAAATTTCGTCCCGAAATTTTAAGCTGTTGAAGGTGTTGACGAATCTTCTGGAAATAGATGCGGGTATTTCTTCTTCATCTGATCTTCACGCTCCCAGGTGAACTCGGGTCCTCTGCGAGCATTCCATCGAACCTTAACAATTGGTATCTTGTTTTGCTTAAGTCTTTTAACCTCACGATCCATTATTTCGACGGGTTCTTCGATGAATTGAAGTTTTTCGTTGATTTGGATTTCATCTAACGGAATAGTGAGATCTTCTTTAGCAAAAAATTTCTTCAAATTCGAGACGTGGAAAGTGTTATGTACAGCCGCGAGTTGTTGAGGTAACTCAAGTCGGTAAGCTACTGGTCCGACACGATCAATAATCTTGAATGGTCCAATATACCTTGGATTTAATTTCCCTCGTTTACCAAATCGAACAACGCCTTTCCAAGGTGCAACTTTAAGCATGACCATCTCTCCAATTTCAAATTCTATATCTTTTCTTTTAATGTCAGCGTAGCTCTTTTGTCGACTTTGGGCGGTTTTCAACCGTTGTTGAATTTGGATGATCTTCTCGGTAGTTTCTTGTATAATCTCCGGACCCGTAATCTGTCTATCCCCCACTTCACTCCAACAAATCGGAGACCTGCACTTTCTACCATAAAGTGCTTCAAACAGTGCCATCTCAATGCTTGAATGGTAGCTGTTGTTGTAGGAAAATTTTGCTAACGGTAGATGTCGATCCCAACTGTTTCCGAAATCAATAACACATGCACGTAGCATGTCTTCAAGCGTTTGTATCGTCCTTTCGCTCTGCCCATCATTTTGTGGATGATAGGCAGTACTCATGTCTAGACGAGTTCCTAATGCTTGCTGTAATGTCTACCAGAATCTTGAAATAAATCTGCCATCCCTATCAGAGATAATAGGGATTGGTATTCCATGTCTGGAGACGACTTCCTTCAAATACAGTCGTGCTAACTTCTCCATCCTGTCATCTTCTCTTATTGGTAGGAAGTATGCGGATTTGGTGAGACGATCAACTATTACCCAAATAGTATCAAAACCACTTGCAGTCCTTGGCAATTTAGTGATGAAATCCATGGTAATGTTTTCCCATTTCCATTCCGGGATTTCGGGTTGTTGAAGTAGACCTGATGGTTTCTGATGCTCAGCTTTGACCTTAGAACACGTCAAACATTCTCCTACGTATTTAGCAACATCGGCTTTCATACCCGGCCACCAAAAATGTTTCTTGAGATCCTTGTACATCTTCCCCGTTCCAGGATGTATTGAGTATCTGGTTTTATGAGCTTCTCTAAGTACCATTTCTCTCATATCTCCAAATTTTGGTACCCAAATCCTTTCAGCCCTATACCGGGTTCCGTCTTCCCGAATATTAAGATGCTTCTCCGATCCTTTGGGTATTTCATCCTTTAAATTTCCCTCTTTTAAAACTCCTTGTTGTGCCTCCTTTATTTGAGTAGTAATGTTATTATGAATCATTATATTCATAGATTTTACTCGAATGGGTTCTCTGTCCTTCCTGCTCAAGGCATCGGCTACCACATTTGCCTTCCCCGGGTGGTAACGAATCTCAAAGTCGTAATCATTCAATAATTCAATCCACCTACGCTGCCTCATATTCAGTTGTTTCTGATAAAATATGTGTTGAAGACTTTTGTGGTCGGTATATATAATACTTTTGACCCCATATAAGTAGTGCCTCCAAGTCTTTAATGCAAAAACAACCGCGCCTAATTCCAAATCATGTGTCGTATAATTTTGTTCGTGAATCTTCAATTGTCTAGACGCATAAGCAATCACCTTCGTTTGCATTAATACACAACCGAGACCTTGCTTTGATGCATCACAATAAATCACAAAATCATCATTCCCTTCAGGCAATGACAATATAGGTGCCGTAGTTAGCTTTTTCTTCAATAACTGAAACGCTTTCTCTTGTTCATCATTCCATTCAAATTTCTTCCCTTTATGCGTTAATGCAGTCAAGGGTTTTGCTATTCTGGAAAAGTCTTGGATGAACCTTCTGTAGTAACCAGCCAGTCCTAAAAACTGGCGTATGTGTTTCGGAGTTTTCGGGGTTTCCCACTTTTCAACAGTTTCTATCTTTGCCGGATCCACCTTAATACCTTCTTTGTTCACTATGTGACCGAGGAATTGAACTTCTTCCAACCAAAATGCACACTTTGAAAACTTAGCGTACAATTCTTCCTTCCTCAATACTTCTAACACCTTTCTCAAATGTTCACCGTGTTCTTGGTCATTCTTTGAGTAAATAAGTATGTCATCAATGAAAACAATGACAAACTTGTCAAGGTATGGTCCACACACTCGGTTCATAAGGTCCATGAACACAGCTGGTGCATTAGTTAAACCAAACGGCATGACCATAAACTCGTAATGACCGTAACGTGTTCTGAAAGCAGTCTTTGGAATATCATCTTCTTTCACCCGCATTTGATGATATCCGGAACGTAAGTCAATCTTTGAATAAACAGACGAGCCTTGTAGTTGATCAAATAAGTCGTCGATTCTCGGTAGTGGGTAGCGGTTCTTGATGGTAAGTTTGTTCAACTCTCGGTAGTCGATACACAACCTGAATGTACCATCTTTCTTCTTGACAAACAAAACAGGAGCTCCCCACGGTGATGTGCTTGGTCGAATGAAACCACGCTCTAAAAGTTCTTGTAATTGGCTTTGCAATTCTTTCATCTCGCTGGGTGCGAGTCTGTAAGGAGCACGAGCTATTGGTGCAGCTCCTGGTACAAGATCTATTTGAAATTCAACGGATCGATGTGGGGGTAATCCCGGTAATTCTTTCGGAAATACATCGGGAAATTCTTTTGCAATGGGAACATCATTGATACTCTTTTCTTCAGTTTGTACTTTCTCGACGTGTGCTAGGACAGCATAGCAACCTTTTCTTATTAGTTTTTGTGCCTTAAAATTACTAATAAGATGTAGCTTCGTGTTGCCCTTTTCTCCGTACACCATTAAGGGTTTTCCTTTTTCTCGTATAATGCGAATTGCATTTTTATAACAAACGATCTCTGCTTTCACTTCTTTCAACCAGTCCATACCGATTATCACATCAAAACTCCCTAACTCTACTGGTATCAAATCAATCTTAAATGTTTCGCTAACCAGTTTAATTTCTCGATTCCGACATATATTATCTGCTGAAATTAATTTACCATTTGCTAATTCGAGTAAAAATTTACTATCTAAAGGCGTCAATGGGCAACTTAATTTAGCACAAAAATCTCTACTCATATAGCTTCTATCCGCACCCGAATCAAATAAAACGTAAGCAGATTTATTGTCAATAAGAAACGTACCCGTAACAAGCTCCGGGTCTTCCTGTGCCTCTGCCGCATTAATATTGAAAACTCTTCCGCGGCCTTGTCCATTCGTGTTCTCCTGGTTCGGGCAATTTCTAATAATGTGGCCCGGTTTTCCACATTTATAACAAACTACATTGGCATAGCTTGCTCCGACACTACTTGCTCCGCCATTACTCGTTCCGACACCATTTGTTCCTTTCGTTCTATTAACCCCTGGTCCGTAGACCTCACACTTCGCCGCGCTATGACCATTTCTTTTACACTTGTTGCAAAATTTGGTGCAGAACCCCGAGTGATACTTTTCACACCTTTGGCATAGCTGTTTCTGATTGTTGTTGTTGTTGCGGTTATTATTGTTGTTGGGATGATTGTTGTAGTTGTTGTTGTTGTTGTTGTTGTTGTTGTTGTTATTGTTATTGTTGTTGTTGGGCCGTTTGTTGTAGTTGCGATTGATGTTGCGATTGTTGGGATAATTGTTGCGATTGCTGTTGTTGTTGTATTGGTGATTCTTATCACCATTTTCCTCCCACTTTCTTTTAACTTGCTTCACATTGGCCTCTTCAGCAGTCTGTTCTTTAATTCTTTCTTCAATCTGGTTCACTAGTTTGTGAGCCATTCTACATGCCTGTTGTATGGAGGCGGGCTCGTGTGAACTTATATCTTCTTGGATTCTTTCCGGTAATCCTTTCACGAACTCGTCGATCTTCTCTTCCTCATCTTCGAATGCTCCCGGACACAATAGGCACAATTCTGTGAATCGTCTTTCGTACGTGGTAATATCAAATCCTTGGGTTCGTAACCCTCTAAGTTCTGTCTTGAGCTTATTGACCTCGGTTCTGGGACGGTACTTCTCATTCATCAAGTGCTTGAATGCTGACCACGGTAGTGCGTACGCATCGTCTTGTCCCACTTGCTCTAGATAGGTATTCCACCATGTTAACGCAGAACCTGTGAAGGTATGCGTAGCGTACTTCACTTTGTCCTCTTCAGTACACTTACTTATGGCAAACACCGATTCGACCTTCTCGGTCCACCGTTTCAATCCGATCGGTCCTTCGGTTCCATCAAATTCCAAAGGTTTGCAGGCAGTGAATTCTTTGTAGGTGCATCCTACACGATTTCCTGTACTGCTAGATCCAAGGTTATTGTTGGTATGTTGCGCAGCCTGTACTGCGGCTATGTTTGAAGCTAGAAAAGTACGGAATTCCTCTTCATTCATATTCACTGTGTGTCGAGTAGTCGGTGCCATTTCCTTCAAAATAGTCAACTGGAACAAGTTAATCATACAGAATATTAAGAGTAGTTAATAGTATTTCGTAGCATAATATGAACTCATTTATAAAAGCTTTTTCTTCATATTAGCGTTTTATAAGTTTAAATTCGGGTAGTACCTACCCGTTAAGTTCATACTTAGTAGCTAATATACAATTCAACTACTACAATTCTATATGAAAAAACTGATTATAATAATATTTCGCGTTCAAACTTTTACACAATATTTTACAAACTTACAATACCGCTTATTTTACATATAGCATGAAATATAGCACACAATAAATTTGATACAAGATGGTTGTGAAGATAATTCTAGCTAGTAAACAAGTCGTTCAGCAAAGGCAATAAAGACACGTAATTCATACGTCCAGAAACAAGTCATGCATTCTGGTTTTACTAGGATTACTTCCCATCCTTGGTCTTGTGGAACATAACCGTTATGGCCGTTGATAAGACAGCGTGTTGTAACGTCGTCAAAGGGATGAGGGTTACGTAATGTCCAACAGTCCCGTAACAATCTAAAAACCTCATTTCTTACCCCAATTACCGACTCCGTCACTTGTGGGAACATTTTGTTTAATAGTTGTAGCCCGATGTTCTTGTTCTCACTTTGGTGAGAAGCGAACATTACTAATCCGTAAGCATAACATGCTTCTTTATGTTGCATGTTAGCCGCTTTTTCTAAATCATGAAGTCCAATATTCGGATATATTGAGTCAAAATAATTTCTTAACCCATTGCGTAAAATAGCATTTGGGTTCCCCGCAATATATGCGTCAAAGTAAACACATCTTAACTTATGGATTTCCCAATGTGATATCCCCCATCTTTTGAACGAAAGCCTTTTATAAACCAAGGCATTCTTGGAACGTTCTTCGAATGTCTTACAAACTGATCTCGCCTTAAATAGTTGTGCCAAAGAATTCTGACCGACTCTAGACAAGATTTCATCAATCATGTCTCCGGGTAGGTCTCTTAAAATATTGGGTTGTCTATCCATTTTGTGTTTTTATACTGTAAAATAGACAAGAGTTAGATTCATAAAAAAATACTTATTAATACAAGCAATTTTTACATATATCATAAAGCATAAGCACACTATATTACTTATATTACACCACACGAATACAACTATCTTATTCCGACTCGCTTGTTTCTTCTTTTTCGGTTTTGGTTCGTTTTGCCAAGTTTCTAGGGATATATGATGTTCCCCTAATACGATCTGTCGTTATCCACATTGGTTTAGAAAAACCTGGTGGTTTAGAGGTTCCCGGGTCATTGTTACAACTTAAGGACTTCGGGGGTTGACGATACATATACAGTTCATCGGGGTTGGAATTAGATTTCTTTATTTTTATGCCCTTTCCCTTATTATTTTCTTTTGCCTTTTTAAATTCAGTTGGGGTAATTTCTATAACATCATCGGAATTCTCGTCGGAATCTGATTCATCGGAGAATTGGTAATCCTCCCAATATTTTGCTTCCTTGGCGGAAACACCATTGACCATAATTAACCTTGGTCGGTTGGTTGAGGATTTTATTTTACTTAACCGTTTTATTATTTCCCCCACCGGTTCTATTTCTTCATCCGGTTCCGATTCTTCTTCCGGTTCCGATTCTTCTTCCGGTTCCGACTCTTCTTCCGGTTCCTCTTCGGGAACTTGTGAATCAGTCCACGAATCATTCCAATTTACATTTGACTCTTCATTATTATTAGGTGAGTCAATAGGACTTGTTCTATAGGTAGACATCTATCACATAATATCAAACGCGTTAAGAGATTAATATATCATATAATATTCACATGTTAAAAATATATAGTTTCCAACAAAATTTGTTAAGCAATCATTTTTCAAGTAAACACGGTCGAAGTCCAGACTCACTAATTCATCCTAACAAACTAGATAAGACACACTAATGCAAAATTCTGGTTCTCTAAGACCAACGCTCGGATACCAACTGAAATGTCCCGTTCTTATTGATTAAAAACGTTCCATATTAATTGATTTCGTTACGAGGTTTTGACCTCTATATGAGACGTTTTTCAAAGACTGCATTCATTTTTAAAACAAACCATAACCTTTATTTCATAAATAAAGGTTTATAAAGCTTTACGTAGATTATCAAATAATGATAATCTAAAATATCCTGTTTACACACGACCATTACATAATGGTTTACAATACAAATATGTTACATAGAAATCAGTTTCTTGAATGCAGTTTTTACACAATATCATACAAACATGGACTCCAAATCTTGTCCTTATTTTATTATGCAACAGCGGAAGCTCTTAGTATTCACCTGAGAATAAACATGCTTTAAACGTCAACAAAAATGTTGGTGAGTTATAGGTTTAACCTATATATATCAAATCGTAACAATAGACCACAAGATTTCATATTTCAATACACATCCCATACATAGAGATAAAAATCATTCATATGGTGAACACCTGGTAACCGACATTAACAAGATGCATATATAAGAATATCCCCATCATTCCGGGACACCCTTCGGATATGATATAAATTTCGAAGTACTAAAGCATCCGGTACTTTGGATGGGGTTTGTTAGGCCCAATAGATCTATCTTTAGGATTCGCGTCAATTAGGGTGTCTGTTCCCAAATTCATAGATTACCAGACTTAATAAAAAGGGGCATATTCGATTTCGATAATTCAACCATAGAATGTAGTTTCACGTACTTGTGTCTATTTTGTAAATCATTTATAAAACCTGCATGTATTCTCATCCCAAAAATATTAGATTTTAAAAGTGGGACTATAACTCACTTTCACAGATTTTTACTTCGTCGGGAAGTAAGACTTGGCCACTGGTTGATTCACGAACCTATAACAATATATACATATATATCAAAGTATGTTCAAAATATATTTACAACACTTTTAATATATTTTGATGTTTTAAGTTTATTAAGTCAGCTGTCCTCGTTAGTAACCTACAACTAGTTGTCCACAGTTAGATGTACAGAAATAAATCGATAAATATTATCTTGAATCAATCCACGACCCAGTGTATACGTATCTCAGTATTGATCACAAGTCAAACTATATATATTTTGGAATCAACCTCAACCCTGTATAGCTAACTCCAACATTCACATATAGAGTGTCTATGGTTGTTCCGAAATATATATAGATGTGTCGACATGATAGGTCGAAACATTGTATACGTGTCTATGGTATCTCAAGATTACATAATATACAATACAAGTTGATTAAGTTATGGTTGGAATAGATTTGTTACCAATTTTCACGTAGCTAAAATGAGAAAAATTATCCAATCTTGTTTTACCCATAACTTCTTCATTTTAAATCCGTTTTGAGTGAATTAAATTGCTATGGTTTCATATTGAACTCTATTTTATGAATCTAAACAGAAAAAGTATAGGTTTATAGTCAGAAAAATAAGTTACAAGTCGTTTTTGTAAAGGTAGTCATTTCAGTCGAAAGAACGACGTCTAGATGACCATTTTAGAAAACATACTTCCACTTTGAGTTTAACCATAATTTTTGGATATAGTTTCATGTTCATAATAAAAATCATTTTCTCAGAATAACAACTTTTAAATCAAAGTTTATCATAGTTTTTAATTAACTAACCCAAAACAGCCCGCGGTGTTACTACGACGGCGTAAATCCGGTTTTACGGTGTTTTTCGTGTTTCCAGGTTTTAAATCATTAAGTTAGCATATCATATAGATATAGAACATGTGTTTAGTTGATTTTAAAAGTCAAGTTAGAAGGATTAACTTTTGTTTGTGAACAAGTTTAGAATTAACTAAACTATGTTCTAGTGATTACAAGTTTAAACCTTCGAATAAGATAGCTTTATATGTATGAAACGAATGATGTTATGAACATCATTAATACCTTAAGTTCCTTGGATAAACCTACTGGAAAAGAGAAAAATGGATCTAGCTTCAACGGATCCTTGGATGGCTCGAAGTTCTTGAAGCAGAATCATGACACGAAAACAAGT
This sequence comes from Rutidosis leptorrhynchoides, assembly GCF_046630445.1. Lineage (NCBI taxonomy): Eukaryota > Viridiplantae > Streptophyta > Magnoliopsida > Asterales > Asteraceae > Rutidosis > Rutidosis leptorrhynchoides. The sequence goes on from NC_092338.1 coordinate 350,301,325, forward strand.
TCAAGTAAGATCATCACTTGAAATAAGATTGTTATAGTTATAGAAATTGAACCAAAGTTTGAATATGATTATTACCTTGTATTAGAATGATAACCTACTGTAAGAAACAAAGATTTCTTGAGGTTGGATGATCACCTTACAAGATTGGAAGTGAGCTAGCAAACTTGAAAGTATTCTTGATTTTATGTAACTAGAACTTGTAGAATATATGAAGAACACTTAGAACTTGAAGATAGAACTTGAGAGAGATCAATTAGATGAAGAAAATTGAAGAATGAAAGTGTTTGTAGGTGTTTTTGGTCGTTGGTGTATGGATTAGATATAAAGGATATGTAATTTTGTTTTCATGTAAATAAGTCATGAATGATTACTCATATTTTTGTAATTTTATGAGATATTTCATGCTAGTTGCCAAATGATGGTTCTCACATGTGTTAGGTGACTCACATGGTCTGCTAAGAGCTGATCATTGGAGTGTATATACCAATAGTACATACATCTAAAAGCTGTGTATTGTACGAGTACGAATACGGGTGCATACGAGTAGAATTGTTGATGAAACTGAATGAGGATGTAATTGTAAGCATTTTTGTTAAGTAGAAGTATTTTGATAAGTGTATTGAAGTCTTTCAAAAGTGTATAAATACATATTAAAACACTACATGTATATACATTTTAACTGAGTCGTTAAGTCATCGTTAGTCATTACATGTAAGTGTTGTTTTGAAACCTTTAGGTTAACGATCTTGTTAAATATTGTTAACCCAATGTTTATAATATCAAATGAGATTTTAAATTATTATATTATCATGATATTATCATGTATGAATATCTCTTAATATGATATATATACATTAAATGTCTTTACAACGATAATCGTTACATATATGTCTCGTTTAAAAATCATTAAGTTAGTAGTCTTGTTTTTACATGTGTAGTTCATTGTTAATATACTTAATGATATGTTTACTTATCATAGTATCATGTTAACTATATATATATCCATATATATGTCATCATATAGTTTTTACAAGTTTTAACGTTCGTGAATCACCGGTCAACTTGGGTGGTCAATTGTCTATATGAAACATATTTCAATTAATCAAGTCTTAACAAGTTTGATTGCTTAACATATTGGAAACATTTAATCATGTAAATATCAATCTCAATTAATATATATAAACATGGAAAAGTTCGGGTCACTACAACGTAACCCTCGTCCCTTTGAAGACGTTACAACACGCTGTCTTATCAACGGCCATAACGGTTATGTTCCACAAGACCAAGGATGGGAAGTAATCCTAGTAAAACCAGAATGCATGACTTGTTTCTGGACGTATGAATTACGTGTCTTTATTGCCTTTGCTGAACAACTTGTGTACTAGCTAGAATTATCTTCAAAACCATCTTGTATCAAATTTATTGTGTGCTATATTTCATGCTATATGTAAAATAAGCGGTATTGTAAGTTTATAAAATATTGTGTAAAAGTTTGAACGCGAAATATTATTATAATCAGTTTTTCATATAGAATTGTAGTAGTTGAATTGTATATTAGCTACTAAGTATGAACTTAACGGGTAGGTACTACCCGAATTTAAACTTATAAAACGCTAATATGAAGAAAAAGCTTTTATAAATGAGTTCATATTATGCTACGAAATACTATTAACTACTCTTAATATTCTATATGATTAACTTGTTCCATTTGACTATTTTGAAGGAAATGGCACCGACTACTCGACACACCGTGAATATGAATGAAGAGGAATTCCGTACTTTTCTAGCTTCAAATATAGCCGCAGTATAGGCTACGCTACATACCAATAATAACCTTCGATCTAGCAGTACAGGAAATCGTGTAGGATGCACCTACAAAGAATTCACTGCCTGCAAACCTTTGGAATTTGATGGAACCGAAGGACCGATCGGATTGAAACGGTGGACCGAGAAGGTCGAATCGGTGTTTGCCATAAGTAAGTGTACTGAAGAGGACAAAGTGAAGTACGCTACGCATACCTTCACAGGTTCTGCGTTAACATGGTGGAATACCTATCTAGAGCAAGTGGGACAAGACGATGCGTACGCACTACCGTGGTCAGCATTCAAGCACTTGATGAACGAGAAGTACCGTCCCAGAACCGAGGTCAATAAGCTCAAGACAGAACTTAGAGGGTTACGAACCCAAGGATTTGATATTACCACGTACGAAAGACGATTTACAGAATTGTGCCTATTGTGTCCGGGAGCATTCGAAGATGAGGAAGAGAAGATCGACGCATTTGTGAAAGGATTACCGGAAAAAATCCAAGAAGATATAAGTTCACACGAGCCCGCCTCCATACAACAGGCATGTAGAATGGCTCACAAACTAGTGAACCAGATTGAAGAAAGAATTAAAGAACAGACTGCTGAAGAGGCTAATGTGAAGCAAGTCAAAAGAAAGTGGGAGGAAAACGGTGATAAGAATCACCAATACAACAACAACAGCAATTACAACAATAATCGCAACAATTATCCCAACAATCGCAACATCAATCGCAACTACAACAAACGGCCCAACAACAACAACAACAACAGCAACTACAACAATCATCCCAACAACAATAATAACCGCAACAACAACAACAACAATCAGAAGCAGCTATGCCAAAGGTGTGAAAAGTATCACTCGGGGTTCTGCACCAAATTTTGCAACAAGTGTAAAAGAAATGGTCATAGCGCGGCGAAGTGTGAGGTCTACGGACCAGGGGTTAATAGAACGAAAGGAACAAATGGTGTCGGAACAACTAATGGCGGAGCAAGTAGTGTTGGAGCAAGTTATGCCAATGTAGTTTGTTATAAATGTGGAAAACCGGGCCACATTATTAGAAATTGCCCGAACCAGGAGAACAAGAATGGACAAGGCCGCGGAAGAGTTTTCAATATTAATGCGGCAGAGGCATAGGAAGACCCGGAGCTTGTTACGGGTACGTTTCTTATTGACAATAAATCTGCTTACGTTTTATTTAATTCGGGTGCGGATAGAAACTATATGAGTAGAGATTTTTGTGCTAAAGTAAGTTGTCCATTGACGCCTTTGGATAGTAAATTTTTACTCGAATTAGCAAATGGTAAATTAATTTCAGCAGATAATATATGTCGGAATCGAGAAATTAAACTGGTTAGCGAAACATTTAAGATTGATTTGATACCAGTAGAGTTAGGGAGTTTTGATGTGATAATCGGTATGGACTGGTTGAAAGAAGTGAAAGCAGAGATCGTTTGTTACAAAAATGCAATTCGTATTATACGAGAAAAAGAAAAACCCTTAATGGTGTACGGAGAAAAGGGCAACACGAAGCTACATCTTATTAGTAATTTGAAGGCACAAAAACTAATAAGAAAAGGTTGCTATGCTGTTCTAGCACACGTCGAGAAAGTACAAACTGAAGAAAAGAGCATCAATGATGTTCCCATTGCAAAAGAATTTCCCGATGTATTTCCGAAAGAATTACCGGGATTACCCCCACATCGATCCATTGAATTTCAAATAGATCTTGTACCAGGAGCTGCACCAATAGCTCGTGCTCCTTACAGACTCGCACCCAGCGAGATGAAAGAACTGCAAAGCCAATTACAAGAACTTTTAGAGCGTGATTTCATTCGACCAAGCACATCACCGTGGGGAGCTCCTGTTTTGTTTGTCAAGAAGAAAGATGGTACATTCAGGTTGTGTATCGACTACCGAGAGTTGAACAAACTTACCATCAAGAACCGCTACCCACTACCGAGAATCGATGACTTATTTGATCAACTACAAGGCTCGTCTGTTTATTCAAAGATTGACTTACGTTCCGGGTATCATCAAATGCGGGTGAAAGAAGATGATATTCCAAAGACTGCTTTCAGAACACGTTACGGTCATTACAAGTTTATGGTCATGCCGTTTGGTTTAACTAATGCACCAGCTGTGTTCATGGACCTTATGAACCGAGTGTGTGACCATACCTTGACAAGTTTGTCATTGTTTTCATTGATGACATACTTATTTACTCAAAGAATGACCAAGAACACGGTGAACATTTGAGAAAGGTGTTAGAAGTATTGAGGAAGGAAGAATTGTACGCTAAGTTTTCAAAGTGTGCATTTTGGTTGGAAGAAGTTCAATTCCTCGGTCACATAGTGAACAAAGAAGGTATTAAGGTGGATCTGGCAAAGATAGAAACTGTTGAAAAGTGGGAAACCCCGAAAACTCCGAAACACATACGCCAGTTTTTAGGACTAGCTGGTTACTACAGAAGGTTCATCCAAGACTTTTCCAGAATAGCAAAACCCTTGACTGCATTAACGCATAAAGGGAAGAAATTTGAATGGAATGATGAACAAGAGAAAGCGTTTCAGTTATTGAAGAAAAAGCTAACTACGGCACCTATATTGTCATTGCCTGAAGGGAATGATGATTTTGTGATTTATTGTGACGCATCAAAGCAAGGTCTCAGTTGTGTATTAATGCAATGAACGAAGGTGATTGCTTATGCGTCTAGACAATTGAAGATTCACGAACAAAATTATACGACGCATGATTTGGAATTAGGCGCGGTTGTTTTTGCATTAAAGACTTGGAGGCACTACTTATATGGGGTCAAAAGTATTATATATACCGACCACAAAAGTCTTCAACACATATTTAATCAGAAACAACTGAATATGAGGCAGCGTAGGTGGATTGAATTATTGAATGATTACGACTTTGAGATTCGTTACCACCCGGGGAAGGCAAATGTGGTAGCCGATGCCTTGAGCAGGAAGGACAGAGAACCCATTCGAGTAAAATCTATGAATATATTGATTCATAATAACCTTACTACTCAAATAAAGGAGGCGCAACATGGAGTTTTAAAAGAGGGAAATTTAAAGGATGAAATACCCAAAGGATAGGAGAAGCATCTTAATATTCAGGAAGACGGAACCCGGTATAGGGCTGAAAGGATTTGGGTACCAAAATTTGGAGATATGAGAGAAATGGTACTTAGAGAAGCTCATAAAACTAGATACTCAATACATCCTGGAACGGGGAAGATGTACAAGGATCTCAAGAAACATTTTTGGTGGCCGGGTATGAAAGCCGATGTTGCTAAATACGTAGGAGAATGTTTGACGTGTTCTAAGGTCAAAGCTGAGCATCAGAAACCATCAGGTCTACTTCAACAACCCGAAATCCCGGAATGGAAATGGGAAAACATTACCATGGATTTCATCACTAAATTGCCAAGGACTGCAAGTGGTTTTGATACTATTTGGGTAATAGTTGATCGTCTCACCAAATCAGCATACTTCCTGTCAATAAGAGAAGATGACAAGATGGAGAAGTTAGCACGACTGTATTTGAAGGAAGTCGTCTCCAGACATGGAATACCAATCTCTATTATCTCTGATAGGGATGGCAGATTTATTTCAAGATTCTGGCAGACATTACAGCAAGCATTAGGAACTCGTCTAGACATGAGTACTGCCTATCATCCACAAACTGATGGGCAGAGCGAAAGGATGATACAAACGCTTGAAGACATGCTACGAGCATGTGTTATTGATTTCGGAAACAGTTGGGATCGACATCTACCGTTAGCAGAATTTTCCTACAACAACAGCTACCATTCAAGCATTGAGATGGCGCCGTTTGAAGCACTTTATGGTAGAAAGTGCAGGTCTCCGATTTGTTGGAGTGAAGTGGGGGATAGACAGATTACGGGTTCGGAGATTATACAAGAAACTACCGAGAAGATCATCCAAATTCAACAACGGTTGAAAACCGCCCAAAGTCGACAAAAGAGCTACGCTGACATTAAAAGAAAAGATATAGAATTTGAAATTGGAGAGATGTTCATGCTTAAAGTTGCACCTTGGAAAGGCGTTGTTCGATTTGATAAACGAGGGAAATTAAATCCAAGGTATATTGGACCATTCAAGATTATTGATCGTGTCAGACCAGTAGCTTACCGACTTGAGTTACCTCAACAACTCGTGGCTGTACATAACACTTTCCACGTCTCGAATTTGAAGAAATGTTTTGCTAAAGAAGATCTCACTATTCCGTTAGATGAAATCCAAATCAACGAAAAACTTCAATTCATCGAAGAACCCATCGAAATAATGGATCGTGAGGTTAAAAGACTTAAGCAAAACAAGATACCAATTGTTAAGGTTCGATGGAATGCTCGTAGAGGACCCGAGTTCACCTGGGAACGAGAAGATCAGATGAATAAGAAATACCCGCATTTATTTCCAGAAGATACGTCAACACCTCCAACTGCTTAAAATTTCGGGACGAAATTTATTTAACGGGTAGGTACTGTAGTGACCCGAACTTTTCCATGTTTATATATATATTAAATGAAATTGTTATTTACATGATTAAGTGTTTCCAACATGTTAAGTAATTAAACTTGTTAAGACTTGATTAATTGAAATAGGTTTCATATAGACAATTGACCACCCAAGTTGACCGGTGATTCACGAACGTTAAAACTTATAAAAACTATATGATGACATATATATGGATACATATATAGTTAACATAATATTATGATAAGTAAACATATCATTAAGTATATTAACAATGAACTACATATGTAAAAACAAGACTACTAACTTAATGATTTTGAAACGAGACATATATGTAACGATTATCGTTGTAACGACATTTAATGTATATATATCATATTAAAAGATATTCATACATCATAATATCATGATAATATAATAATTTAAAATCTCATTTGATATTATAAACATTGGGTTAACAGCATTTAACAAGATCGTTAACCTAAAGGTTTCAAAACAACACTTACATGTAACGACTAACGATGACTTAACGACTCAGTTAAAATGTATATACATGTAGTGTTTTAATATGTATTCATACACTTTTGAAAGACTTCAAGACACTTATCAAAATACTTCTACTTAACAAAAATGCTTACAATTACATCCTCGTTCAGTTTCATCAACAATTCTACTCGTATGCACCCGTATTCGTACTCGTACAATACACAGCTTTTAGATGTATTTACTATTAGTATATACACTCCAATGATCAGCTCTTAGCAGCCCATGTGAGTCACCTAACACATGTGGGAACCATCATTTGGCAACTAGCATGAAATATCTCATAAAATTACAAAAATATGAGTAATCATTCATGACTTATTTACATGAAAACAAAATTACATATCCTTTATATCTAATCCATACACCAACGACCAAAAACACCTACAAACACTTTCATTCTTCAATTTTCTTCATCTAATTGATCTCTCTCAAGTTCTATCTTCAAGTTCTAAGTGTTCTTCATAAATTCTACAAGTTCTAGTTTCATAAAATCAAGAATACTTCCAAGTTTGCTAGCTTACTTCCAATCTTGTAGAGTGATCATCCAACCTCAAGAAATCTTTCTTATTTACAGTAAGATATCTTTCTAATACAAGGTAATACTCATATTCAAACTTTGATTCAATTTCTATAACTATAACAATCTTATTTCGAGTGAAAATCTTACTTGAACTGTTTTCGTGTCATGATTCTGCTTCAAGAACTTTCAAGCCATCCAAGGATCCTTTGAAGCTAGATCCATTTTCCTCATTTCCAGTAGCTTTATCCAGAAAACTTGAGATAGTAATGATGTTCATAACATCATTCAATTCGTACATATAAAGCTATCTTATTCGAAGGTTTAAACTTGTAATCACTAGAACATAGTTTAGTTAATTCTAAACTTGTTCACAAATAAAAGTTAATCCTTCTAACTTGACTTTTAAAATCAACTAAACACATGTTCTATATCTATATGATATGCTAACTTAATGATTTAAAACCTGGAAACACGAAAAACACCGTAAAACCAGATTTACGCCGTCGTAGTAACACCGCGGGCTGTTTTGGGTTAGTTAATTAAAAACTATGATAAACTTTGATTTAAAAGTTATTATTCTGGGAAAATGATTTTTATTATGAACATGAAACTATATCCAAAAATCATGGTTAAACTCAAAGTGAAAGTATGTTTTCTAAAATGGTCATCTAGACGTCGTTCTTTCGACTGAAATGACTACCTTTACAAAAACGACTTGTAACTTATTTTTCTGACTATAAACCTATACTTTTTCTGTTTAGATTCATAAAATAGAGTTCAATATGAAACCATAGCAATTTGATTCACTCAAAACGGATTTAAAATGAAGAAGTTATGGGTAAAACAAGATTGGATAATTTTTCTCATTTTAGCTACGTGAAAATTGGTAACAAATCTATTCCAACCATAACTTAATCAACTTGTATTGTATATTATGTAATCTTGAGATACCATAGACACGTATACAATGTTTCGACCTATCATGTCGACACATCTATATATATTTCGGAACAACCATAGACACTCTATATGTGAATGTTGGAATTAGCTATACAGGGTTGAGGTTGATTCCAAAATATATATAGTTTGAGTTGTGATCAATACTGAGATACGTATACACTGGGTCGTGGATTGATTCAAGATAATATTTATCGATTTATTTCTGTACATCTAACTATGGACAACTAGTTGTAGGTTACTAACGAGGACAGCTGACTTAATAAACTTAAAACATCAAAATATATTAAAAGTGTTGTAAATATATTTTGAACATACTTTGATATATATGTATATATTGTTATAGGTTCGTGAATCAACCAGTGGCCAAGTCTTACTTCCCGACGAAGTAAAAATCTGTGAAAGTGAGTTATAGTCCCACTTTTAAAATCTAATATTTTTGGGATGAGAATACATGCAGGTTTTATAAATGATTTACAAAATAGACACAAGTACGTGAAACTACATTCTATGGTTGAATTATCGAAATCGAATATGCCCCTTTTTATTAAGTCTGGTAATCTAAGAATTAGGGAACAGACACCCTAATTGACGCGAATCCTAAAGATAGATCTATTGGGCCTAACAAACCCCATCCAAAGTACCGGATGCTTTAGTACTTCAAAATTTATATCATATCCGAAGGGTGTCCCGGAATGATGGGGATATTCTTATATATGCATCTTGTTAATGTCGGTTACCAGGTGTTCACCATATGAATGATTTTTATCTCTATGTATGGGATGTGTATTGAAATATGAAATCTTGTGGTCTATTATTATGATTTGATATATATAGGTTAAACCTATAACTCACCAACATTTTTGTTGACGTTTTATGCATGTTTATTCTCAGGTGATTATTAAGAGCTTCCGCTGTCGCATACTTAAATAAGGACTAGATTTGGAGTCCATGCTTGTATGATATTATGTAAAAACTGCATTCAAGAAACTTATTTTGTTGTAACATATTTGTATTGTAAACCATTATGTAATGGTCGTGTGTAAACAGGATATTTTATATTATCATTATTTGATAATCTACGTAAAGCTTTTTAAACCTTTATTGATGAAATAAAGGTTATGGTTTGCTTTAAAATGAATGCAGTCTTTGAAAAACGTCTCATATAGAGGTCAAAACCTCGCAACGAAATCAATTAATATGAAACATTTTTAATCAATAAGAACGGGACATTTCAATTGCTGTCTATTCAGAATCTTCAAGCCTAACACAGTACCCAGTGACATTTCTTATGAAAGGGGCGTTTAGGACCAGTGTAATGAATACAAGGCCTCTGCCTATTCATGAGCCAGCATTCCATAATCTCGGCAGAATAACTGATGAAGTCATAGTATGCACTCACTTTAACCTTATCTGAATTACGAATTTTATCGCATTTACTTTATCTGTCTTATAAATTAGAAAATCCCAAAATTAAGTAACCACTACTCCTTCCTAACTATCTTAGGCTTAAATATAGGTTCGATTCTACTGATATCTCAAAACTACGACTCTAGGTCATACTTCCCTAACTCATACTAAGGAGTAGTACGATTTAGTCCCCACTAAATATAAATTTAAAAAAGTACCTCCCCCTTGGGTGGCTGATCCTGGCGCGCTGCGGCCCGACACCGTTTCGGCCATATCAGTGAGTATTACTTGCTACTTGCTAATATGTTTGATACTCATTAATTTGACAACTTGTTAACATGCTCTTAAACTTGCTATGTGTTATATGTTAGAACACTAGGATTCAAATAACTAGTTTACTTCAAGGAATTACGTGTAACATGGTTTACAAGTAATAATGTTCAATAATCTATTTGGTCTTGTCTAAGTAACACATTATGTAACATGTCCAAGTACAACTTAACATTGATGTCTTTACACATTTAATGCTTAACTTAGAAAGACATCTTTTAATTAATCTTTACTTAAAATGAACATGATTTGTGATTAATTGAAACTAGGAAGTTAATGACATGTTGACTAGTCTTTAAGATTGAACCAAATGCATTAATGAGCCTAACTAAGTCTTGACCAAACTGATATTACCCCAAATGACAATCAAGACACTCCTCCAAAAATGTTTGGTTTACCACATTTGGAGTGTCATGTCATTTTCACACAATAAGACCAAATCTCACACACTTAATGCATGTAGTACTTGTATAGGATATTGGGTTTCTTTTGCAGGTGCTAAATGAAGTAAGAATTTTAAAATATGATATTCAAATCTGAGTCAAACGGCTATACAACGGATACAAATTTTGGGCAGAGGTGCGCACGGTCGAACCACGGTCGACCGTGACAGTGACCGTGTGGCAATGGCTAGTTTTTGAATTCCACTTTAAATAGAAAGCATTGGAGAGCTTTGGAGCTGACCTTCTTGCACATTTCAAAGGCATATTTCTAGAGATCACAAGGGCTTTAATTACTACTCAAATGTGATCAAGCAAGAGAAGATTCTATGATCTTATGGATATAGAATTTGGTTTTTGTAAACTTACTAATCAAATTTGTTTATCTTGTAAGTTTACTTAGTGTGATGTATGTCCTAGAATTGTCTTAGGATTATCATCACTAATTGTATGAGTCTTGTAACTTCAATTAGTAGAAGCATAGGCTAGCTTAGTGATCTACTTCCTTAAAGGGACTTAGGAAGTTGATTAATCTTAGTTGAAGATTAATACTTGTCCAAGTTGAAGACAAGTTGAGCTAGGTTGGAGTTGGTCTTTCAAAGGGATAGAAAGATTAGGTTTGTTGTCTACCAAAAGAAGTTGAAGATTTGTAAATCGAATCTCCACCGGGTTTTGAGAAAAGTGCTTAGTGAAGCAAGAAATCCCGATTATTGTAATCGGAGAGTGGATTAAGGTGGATTAGTTAACATCCACCCAAACCACTATAAATCTTTGTGTCTATGTTCTTTACATTACTTTACTAATCATTTTGAACATAAACGCCACACACATCAAGTTTGAGTTGAATTGGTTGATCATAGTTAATCAAGTTTAGTGATCAATCGAAAACGTTTTAAAAACATATTAAGTAACTATTCACCCCCCCCCCCCTCTAATTACTTACAAATTTTATTTTGCAGCTGCGCATGAACATCCGAATTTTGCTCATTCATTCCTTCGCACGGGATAACGAAGAATGAGAACTCAGATCTGTTACCCGAATCTCCCGAAAAATCTCTCCGCGCTGAACCCATCAACCTAACCCCTGATTCTGTAACCCTTCTCAAAAAAATAAATCACCATCATGATGCAACCATGCGCACCAGTTTCAATCATAACCTTATAGAACCGTCACCTGAATCCTAGTGTGATCAACTCTCTCGGATATATAGACATACCCTTGAGTTCATCGCGACCAACCAAGTCACTTGGTCTCGATACATGTTGCAAACTAAACCCTAATCTCTTCGTTTCAGTTCTAGGAGCAACACACTCGCAATCGTGGTGATAGGTCTTGCGGTTGCGAGCCCACCAATTTCAGCAATATTGTTTTTCTTGCTTCCAATTCCCCATCATACTCGATCTTCAAACCTTGAAGCTCTGATACCACTTGGTAGGAATTTAGTAGGCCCCAACAAACAAGTGATTTGAACCAATCACTCACGAACGAAAGATAAACGAATAATAACGCATAAAGCAATAAATAAATATAAACGACGTGAGATTTAACACGGTTATACCCCACCTCCAAAATGCGGAGCTCCACAGGCGCAAACCAGAGATTTTTCCTATAATTTTCGTTCACATTGTTATGGCTTACATAGGGGTCTATTTATCAGGGAAAACAAACAAGGAAATAGCTTAAAGAGCAAACTAACATATTCTAGAAAATTCTGGCCGTTCAGACACTTTTTCGCGATCGCGAGCTTCAAGCCCTTACAAAATTCATGATCGCGAGATCTTCCTGATACCTTCTTAGAACTTTCTTCTCGATTACTTGCTTCACAAGTTGCTTAACCTCCAAGCTACCCATTTCAAAATCTTGCCTCTGATTTCTCTTCTTTTTGTTTAAATATCTCCATATCTTCAACACAGTATTCATTTAGTAATTATTTTAAAGTTACACATTTTTATAATATAACCATCAGAGAATTCTATGTGTAAATTATTTTACTTTGTAAAACTTATTAAATCTTATGTATACGGGCGAATAGACGGCATCACTGCAAACTATTTATTCATCTAAAGAAATAAGATAAAGTGATTTTTTAGCTTGTCTCCAAGTTCGTAGATTTTGAAATATGCTTCTTATATCTAAAAAAATATAGTAGACGAATTAACTCTTAAAATTTTTAAGATATATGTATTATTATTAAATTAATTTTTTGAGTTATGTACTTCTTTTTTTTGGTAAAAGGGATCACTCGGCGAAGATTTTATAAATATAAAAAACAATATAAAGCAACGACTATAGGACAGACCCTATAGCCCCACAATAAAACCAACGTACAAACTACCAAAGTTTGACAAACCAAAGGCATACCAGCCAACATACAAATAAGAAAAGAAAATTAATGAATCTTCCAATCTTCTTTCGTCCGAAGGACCGTAGCCGAATTCTTCCATTTCAGTAGGGATGGCAAAATGACCCGTACCCGATGGGGAAACCCGAAACCCGTTATAATTGGGCCGGGTATGGGGATGGTTCCAAAAAAAATTCCGGGTTCGGGTTCGGGTTCGGGTATGGTTTTGGATACAAACCCGTTTACCCGACCCGTTTACCCGACCCACATACCCGTGTACTCGGCCCGTTGAATTCTAATAATAATTTTTATGTAAAATTTTAGTATTAGTATTATATTGTTAATGTATGAAAGATTTCTCTTATTTGTTTTGAAAACGAGTATATATTTATCAATATAATCATATACAACAAGTTTTCGAGATGTGATATTATATACTTTGTGTATCTGAGTATTTTAGAAACTTTTCAATCAACTTTTTGTATGTGATATTTTATAATACTTTAACATGAAGTAGTTAAGTTATTTTTTGATATATTGATTTGGTAACTTATTGAAAAATAGATACAGAATGACTAATCAGGTATACCCGTTTACCCGTGGGGAAACCCGAAACCCGATAGTATGTAAGTAAATGGGGACCCGACGGGTTTCGGGCCGGGTTTGGTGCGGGTTTCTTAATCGGGTTCGGGTCCGGGATTACCTAAACCCGACCCAAACCCGGCTCGATGCCATCCCTACATTTCAGAGACATCAATTTGAGACGAATAGTGGAATAAACAACATGATAAACCTGATCAACCGAACGAGAACCCTTTTTAAAGAACCTCTTGTTACGCTCTTGCCAAATAACATAAACTGAGGAGGCGAATGGAAGCTTGACCACAATAAACCTAGATAAGTTTCTCTTGGCAAATGGACTAATCAAAGCAACCATATCCTTCCACCCATCACAAATAAATGGAATATTCATCTTGGACTTAACCCGCGACCACACATGTAACAACCCGACTTTTTCCGTTACTATCGTTACTTGTCCGTCAAATATTTAACGGTGTTTACTTAGACTTTATGTGTTTAATAGATTTAAATGCATACTTGATTCTATTGGATTACTTGAATTAATATGTTATATTAATTTATGAACTTGTTTCGGATAACGAAATAACTAGAAAACGACACGATTAAGTTAATCGCCTAGCAAGTTTTTCTGTTTACAGAACGTAGAAAAACGATAAAATAATTATTTTCAATAATTATTGACCTTACGAAGAACTTATTTAATTTATTATTTATTTAGTAAATTAAACCCGGTGATTTCGTTTCAACGACTAGTTAACGTTCCGGAGACCCGGTACAGTTAACGATACTCGAAACAGACCACACGCGTACGAGTAAATAAGCAAGCGAGCCCTGAACACCCCTAAGTGGACCCCATCGGCCGAACCCCCTATGAACCCCCTTAATGGACTTAACTTGGGCTACAAGGTCACTTGTTAGTTTAATTAGGCCCTAACTTTGAACTATAAATAGAAGCTTATCACTAAAACCCTTATTTCTTTTCTTTTTTTGGCCGATCGGTTTCCCCCTCTCCCTCCTTGCTTTCGTTGACCACAACACACACCCATACACACACCAAAACTTGAAATTTGAAGAAAGCTTAAGCACGAACGTTGTTCCTCGCATCGTTCTCTACGCGTACGTACTAGCAATTTGTTATTCTAAGGTATATTTGCAAACCCTAATTTTTATAAATCAGTTTTTATGTCAATTATATAGTGTAATCAAGTCTAGTGCTTAATTGATGGTGTATTGAGTTGTAGTTTATCGTTAAATTGCTCGATTGTTGTTGTTTGCATGTATCACGAATTTGTATGCTATGGATCTGATCAATGGTTTATATACTAATCTTTTATGTTATCTAGATGGATAGGCATCAAAAAATTAATAAGTTTGGACTTAGATTTCGTTTGATTTCGTTATCGGATGATTAAGTTATGTGTATTCGAAGTTTTGACTAGGTTATGCATGTAATCCGAATTTTCTGAGTAATGTGCTTTGTGATTTAGCTATTGAAATATGTACCATTGTATTCCTTGTGAAAAATCATGCATGATGGACTTAAGATTTGCGTCAAAAGCTTTTGTAAGGCTCTCGATGTGTCAAAACGAAGATTCGTGCTTTATAGTGTGCTGAATCTGTTTTCAAAGTTAAACGAATTGACCTAGAGTGAACTAGAAATTGATTTAGGCTTTGATATTCTGTAATATGTTAGTTTATATGTTCCTTGATGTATTTCATTTGAATTCTAACTTCTGAAAATATTATTTGCCATGAGTTATAAACTTGACCAAATGATATGTCAGTTTGTTGACTAAAACTGAAGGGTCTGTAAAGATTGGCTAATCTGTACAAATTGGAAAAATGAATGCCTTTGATTATTTTATCACTAAAACTTTGAGATGTTTGAAGTAAGCTCCAATTGTCCGTTCATCAAAATCTATTTTCAATATTTTATGAGAAATGTTTTAAAACTGACGCGAGAGCAGAAACTGATTTAATAAACCATAACTAGACCTTTTCTGAAACCCCACTTGTAGACATCTTACGAGGCCCTGGCTGGACTTTTTGGAATCTATTTTGAGTCTAGTTGTGATATGGAGTTTTTCATGTTTTCATGAATTATGTTCTAAGAGTTATACTCGTTTCTTTCTATGATGCGCGTATTTTAAGGACTTGCGATGAACTGCGAATGTGCAAATTGCTAAACTATGAACTGTAACATGTTGTTTGACTTAGGTTTGACATGTTGACCATGATTGCATGACCTACTGGGATGTTTGACTTTAGTTGACCACTTTGACCGAGTTGACTTTTGAGTTGACTTTGGTTGACTTGCTTGGACTAGTTGACTTTTACATGCATATTGAATCAGTCTGAGCACTAGGCCTTTGCGTACACTATGAGTTGTCATAGTATGACCTATATGTATACTTAAGATGACCTATTTGACTAGGTTGCGTTGTTCGGTCGAGATTGTTTGACTACTGTACGATTTTACTAAGAGATATTTCAGTGCTTTTGCTAAGGTGAGTTTACAGTCCCTACTACTTTTTACATGGGATGAGATAACATGCTATTTCAAATGTTTTACATATTAGGCACGAGTAAATAAACTATATACATATGAGTTCAGATCAGAAATCCCTTAGCTTGATTATATTAATTACTTTACGTAAGCTCGACTTATAGGGACGGTACCGTTAGGTTTGACAAACCTCGCCTCAACCTACGAGGTGCTTATTATGTTGTAAATTGTACACTTGATCGGTGTATGCTTAGAAAGGGTAAAGGGAAGACGTGTAGCGCTTTAGCTATCCGCAGGGTTAAAGCTTTATAATCAAGTGCTCATGCTTATGTATAATTTTTATGATGTTTTTCAGAAATCTTGTGGCCTAAACTTACGAAATGCTTTACTAAACATGTAGATTCACTCAACGTGTTTCGTTGACGTTTTGCATGTTTTTATCTCAGGTCCATGTGGTATAGCTTCCGCTTTGCAGAGTTGTCATGATTGCTTGTTTGCTGCTAGTACTGGATGTTGCCCAACATGTTTTCGTCATGACTCATTTTCAGAACATATATTCGCATTGAAAACTACCGTTTCAAATATTGTTTTGGGTTTACTTACGTTGGTCATTCATGTCAACTGTTTTTCAGATTTATTTCCTTATTAAATGACTTTACTTTGATATTTAATGCGAATACTTTTTTGGAAATGTCTCATATAGAGGGCGTGACCGCTAAACTTGTGAGACCGGAGTTAATACACCGTTAGTGGATTCTGACGGGGTATTACAACACAGCCCGGGGAAAAACACAATCGAAAAAGAGATGGTTATGGGAATCAGGGACCAGCTTACAGAGCGGACAGAGAAGGGAAATCGATGGATTGATCTCCCAATTTTTGAGCATATCTTGGGTCTTCAACTTTTCACCAATGAGGAGCCAAAGGATAAACGAGTGACGGGGAATACACTGTGAGAACCAAACCACATGATACCAAGGAACAATATCACGATGAGGACGGATAGAATCCCATGAAGCATGAACCGAGAAGTCAGAAACATTACATTCGCGTGTTTTCCATATAACACAATCAGGCATGTCACATAAAGTAGGGTTATGAATCGAGTTTAGGATAGGAAACCTATCACACCAATCAGCCGGCCAACTCCAGGATTCACTCGCTAAAATGTCACAAACTAAATCACTATGTATGTAACCTGCTTGGCCGATAAGACGTCTCGAAACAACAGAAATAATGGGGCCCTGTTGGCACCAACTATCAAACCACATAGACGTAGATCTACCATTACCAATCAAATTAAATTGTTGTTTAAAGTGTTTTTGTTATAATAATTAGTTGCGCAAACTATTTTTGTGTAAAATCACGCGTACATTAAAATCTATATATATGTACGTTAAACGATTCTTTTGTATTAAAATTGTACAAGTACATTTCTTAACATTAGAGTACTACTCTTGGAACCGCAAGGTGTTGATGCATTGGTGGTGTAAGGGAGGTCAGTAGTTCGACTTCATGTGCTGCAAAAAATACTTCCCTTGTGATAATCCGTCCATTTCATGGGCCTCATAGGTTATTTGAATAGCAATGGGACTGTAATGTTTCGTCCAGAAAATGATCAGGTGACTGAGTCCTAACATTGCGTTCGAACCATGTCAGTGACTCATAACCGCCGTTAACTAAATATTATACTACTCTTTGAGAATGTTTTAAAATTGTAAATTTTGTGAATGTATTATCTTTATGAGTTAAGTTATAAAATTTTATTTTTTATTCAAAAATTATTCATTAACAATTTTATAAATCAAGATAAAAAGAATAAATTAAAATAATTTGTGATAATACTACTCCATATTTAAAGCTTTCAATGTTCAACGTACATACTTTATGTCATATCTTCTTTTGTGTCATTTCTTATTTGTAGGGATGAGAGACCAAAATATCTTAAAAATAATCAGCACCACTAAAAGAAAATAAAGGGGGCAAAAAAATCATTTCAGAGGGTTGGTGAGCATGGTCGTGCAATCATGGTGACACTCCATTAGATGAAGTGGAAATAATCTACCGACAACGTGTTTTTGACTTTATAAATTGTTCCAAATTATATGGGCATGTTTGGCTACTTCTAATAATTCTGGATCAGCGAGTATTGGCTGCAATCTCTAATCTGTTCAACTGTTCGCGGCGGTTCGCGCTGTTCTCATTCGTGTGTCTACAGACTGGTTACATTTAGCCATGTCTCTATTGTAGTGAAGGCCCACTTCTAGTTATTATTTTTGTTGGCCCAATTCGAGTTATCTTTGTTTCTTTTTTTTGTATGTTTTGTAAAGACATGGACCTTAGTTAAATTATGGAAATAGACATTTATCTCTACTAATTTTCAGCTAGTTATTCAAGTAACATGTAACATGTAATTTTAAATATGTCAAACAAGAAAATACGCAGTCAAAAGATATAGCTTTAGCTTGGTGGGTTAAAAAAGTACTCGTATAATTTATTAAACAATATAACAACAAATGTGATTTGGGATATTATATAAGAATAAACAATTTTATGAAGTTATTACTGCTACCACATAATTACTCAATAGTTCTTTGTTCATGTAACAAAAGCTCATCAGAAATAGTCAATTTGATCAATTAGTTAACAGTCAATGGCGCAACCGACTGATCAAAACTACCACGAATGGCTCGAGCCCGAGTCGTCATTTTCTTCATCGAGCCGGTCTCATTGCCATATTTACCCGTTTTCGAATGTGTAGATTCATGGGTCAGAACCCTTGTGATCCCAGTATAGTTAAATGACTCTGCTATTTGCATTGCAGTGACACCTTTATTAGTTCTTGCATCAACATCTACACCTTTTTTTAGTAATATTTCAACCACATTAACATGTCCTGATTCTACAGCACAATGAAGAGCAGTGTACCCATCTTCATCTCTTACATCAATATCAACCCCTTTTTTAATCAAACTTTGGACTATGTCAGCCTGGCCCTTAAATGAGGCCCGATGTAAAACGGTCCATCCATGTTGGTCCAACCCATTAAGAGTAACTCCACTTTCAAGAAGCTTATTAATGGTTTTAATGTCTCCTTTTCTTACAGCTACACATAACGTGTCGGCTAGCCCGAGCGAGTCAAGCAGCCGTGTATGCCCGTGCTCGGCTGCAACATCAAATGGGGTTTTTCGGGCGCGGTTTTGGATGTTTTTGTTAGCACCCTTTTGAATCAAAAGCTTGACCATGTTTTCATCCCCAAGAGCCGCAGCTATATGTAATGGAGTCTCGTTTTCCCTCGAATTACGAATATCGATTCGTGCACCGCTGTTTAATAGCATTCGAGCACAATCTCGTCTTCGTTGCTCCACGGCTAAGTGTAAAGCCGTGTCCCCATCTTTTGTAACCACGTCCACCACGTTGACTCCTTTGACTAAAAGTAGCTTCAAAATATCAACGTGCCCACCCGCGGCCGCAAGATGAATTGGGCCGCACGCAGATGGGTCTTCCCGGTCTGTATTGGCTTGGTTAGCCAATAAGAGCTCCACAATCAAGCTTTCACCTGAGGCTACTGCAGCCTCAAGTGGGGTAGACCTGAATCTGGCCCGTGATGACCGGGCCTCTACATCGGGTTTAAACTCTAGTAGCACTTGTACCAAGTCGGGCCGACCTTGACCAATAGCTAAATGAAGTAAACTTTGACCTTCCGCGTTGACCGAGTCAACCACTTTCCAAGAATGATCACTCTTTTCTAACACATCCCTAACTTCATTTAATGAACCATTACTAACAAGTTTAGTAATAACCATTGACCCAACAAACATAACCTTTATACCACTATCAACAAACACTTGTTTCTTTTTTGTAGTAAACCAATCACTCGGGACCGAATCGTTCATAGAACTGGTCTTACCCGCTGCTCCAGGTGCCACCACACTACGCAACAAAAATGAGTCATCACAATGAGGATATAATTCGGGTAGGCTCGAATTTTGGGGCAAATCATAAACGATTTCGATAGTGACAGTTGTTAAAGGAGATATGATACCAGTTTGTGGTCTAACCCTGTACCTAACCTTATTAATCGGTTGTAACCAAAAGGCCACAGGCATTGTGTACATCACGTTTCTTAATGTGACTTGACCGCAACATTTTTCACCTGGTTCGAGCCGTATTGCAACTACATTTAATGGCTCCAAACTTATCAACCGGTCCATTGATGTTTTGTATGTGAAAACTAGTACTTAAAAACGTGGTTTTTGGAGTTGAAGAATAATGTTGGATTTGGTATAAGTATTAAAGAGTGCCGGCTATTACAATGAAATGTCAAATCTTGGTGTTATAAACAATGTTGACTTGTTCTATTCTGTGTCCAAATTTGTATAATTTCAAAGAGATACTATTGGTTGTTACCATGTTGGTTATTAAATATGAAATTGAAACTATAAGCAATTGTGAAGTTTATGAAGTCAGTTAGTAGTTAATAATGGTAACACATATATTTTCCCTTATGTCACTTTCACTATTGATCTTGTTAAGAGCGCTCCCAACCATGACAGGGTTTCTTTCAGGACTAACCAACCATTCAGCGCCACATCAGCACCTCTATCCCACTTTCTTCCCAGGACTAAACCTGGACTAAACACTCCCAACAGTGACACTCCTTCCTCACCCACTATATTAATTAATTAATCAATTGTACAACAACTATAGCAAAAAGTACCACAAAGTTTAGCCCAGTCCGTCCACAAATATGCTATGAACGGACGAAGTGGGGGACGGAGGAGCTGGGCGAGACCCTGGGCGGAGGCCTGGACTAGCTCGTGCCATCAGTGCCCAGGCTGGGCGGAGCTGGGCGGAGCTGGGCGGCACTCCAGGACTAACCATTGGGACCAGCCTTATACCTTTGGCATACGTACAAACAAGTTTACATTTGTAGATCTCTCATTCTTATAGTTATGCCATCTTTTATATTTCATAAAATAAAATGAAGTCATTATACATGTAGTATTGTTTATGTTTATCATGTTAATATGTTCTTGTGAATTGTAAAAGCAAAAAGGGTAAATAAATGTAGAAGAATTTATCTGATGTATACAGTTTAATCGAAAACACATCAGATAAATTGAAAGAGACGGTTATCGTACAAGATAGAGAATCGGTCCGGAAAGAATTCCTTGAAAGAGACGGTTAACGGTAAATTGAAAAGGGCGGGTCCTCGAGGTTGAGTGGTTGGGTTCGTTTTGATTGTTAATTTGGTGTTATTCCTTTTTACGTGTTGTATTCGGTTTGTTTCCTTAGTTTGTCTTTGTGGTTTTTCGGGTTGTTAGGGAGGCTCGTTTATAGGTAGTTTCATTTATATAGTTGCTTTCAAGGTACGAGCTTCCCCGTTTATCCCGTCCTATTTTGTACCCCTTGTTGAGGGCGTTTTTCTTTTGAAAACGACCTCGTTTCTATATGAGTATTCGTTTTTTCGCCCCAAAAAAAAAATTACAGTTTAATCGAAAATTTTGTGGTTGTTTTCGACTCCTTCTTTAGTTATGTATGTTTATATGTTTACTAGATTTATGAGCCCGTGCGTTGCACGGCAACTCTAAATCTTAGTAATCGCTTTCATTTAAATTGATAGAAATGATTCTTTCTTAAATGTACAATCCAGATAATGTCATTTAATGTATGTGTATCTGTTGCATCCAAATTTACAGAAATCGTTAGTCTTCTAATTCTAACCACTATGAATGAATGATGCTGCTACAATTGAACATCCATTCCGACATACATAAGTTGATTATGTTATCTGTATTATCAACATGACTTTCAAAAGAATTGTTATAAAATTTAAAACTAAACAATGTCAAACTCTCTAACATGAATAATTACAAAGTAGAAGGTTTTTATCATCCTTTTGTTAACCAAATTTATGAGCAACACGAACAAATGACCATCCACAACCTGCTAAGGTTTTTGGAGCTGCACATTAAATACATTTGTTATTAAATTATACAGTTGAAACATATTACATATAAGTTGTTTTCTTTTTTCTTAGTATATTGTAGTATGAGTTGTAATCACTTGCATCCATAAATTTGCTTAAAAACAAAGGAACCAATGAGAACGCGATATGTGGCGCGAAAATCACATGTGATTAAAAAAAAATTCGAAAAATTTTTTTTTTTTAAATTTTTTTTTCGAAAATTTTTGTTTGGAATTTTTTTTTTTTCGAAATTTTTTTTTCGAAATTTTTTTTTAAAAATCATATGTGATTATGCATGTCAATCACATGTGATTGTAAACCCAATCACATGTGATTATGCATGACAAATCCAATCACATGTGATTGTGCAGGTAAATCACATGTGATTGTGCAGGTAAATCACATGTGATTGTAAAAAAAAAAAATTTAAAATTTTTTTTTTTAATTTCGAAAAAAAAAAAATCAAATTTTTTTTTTCAAAAAAAAAATTTTGAATTTTTTTTTTCAATCACATGTGATTTTCGCGACACATGTCGCTCTATCATTGGTCCCTTGAATCTCAACTTAATTTATGGACTCAAATGAATATTCCTCATTGTAGTATATACATAACAGGAGGCCATAGATCATAACATTAAGTTGGTTATTGGTTATAACTAGTAGTGGAGCACTCGCTTCACGCCAGGGGCTCCGTTTTGAATGCGAGTTAAAAAAAAGGTCTTGATCTATTTTGTAAAAAAATAAAAAATTTCGACATCTAACATTGAAGGGTTGTTCCTTTTGTGAAAGTTGCTTCTTTTAGCGTTAATGTTAGTTGATCTATTTTGTAAAAAAGAATGTTTTTCGACATCTTTTGGTAGCATTGAAGGGTTTTTCCTTTTAAGAAAGTTGCTTCTTTTATCGTTGGAAAAAAAAAATTGCACAGTAGTGGCCTATGTGGGTCATACTGTTTGAGCACAGTGTACAAGTCGGTAAAGCGTGGTGGGTGTTATTATTAAGTATTTTTGGTGCTAGTGATGGGATAAATAATAATTTAGAATACAGATATAAAGTGGGGGGTTCGATTTATATTTTAATAGAAGTTAGAGGGTTTGATTTGTGAAAAGTGAAAAACTAAATAGTACTATTCATAACAAATAAGACAAATTTTATCTACTAGTTATATTGGTAATGTAAACAACAAAATATAAAATAAAAGTTCACTCACAAAGATCTCAAGTACCAGTTACACAAAACTCAAGTAATAACTCAACCTACACAATACAAAAGCATGAATCCAAATGTTATGATAACTCAGCTTTCATACTAAGTTTCATAATACCATATATGTTTCTCCAGAACTTTTGGAGTTCATATTAAACAAACATATTGAAATTTGATATGGCCCACTCTAAAGGTTTAAGGACAACTATGAATTGTGGCTGCATTTTGTCTCAATTTAGGTGACTGCAAGCGGAACCCAGATAACACAAAAGACCCGATTGCAAGAAGTTGCGAATCAATTGGATTCCATACAAAAACCATAATCATATTTAAAATATCAATCACGTGAATTCGTTTTCATGGTTTCGTCTTTAAGAAGTAATGAGCAACCGTTTAACAATGAACGTACCTGACGAAGGAAAAAAATTATGCAAGATGAATCTGAAAGATATACATTTAATGAAAATCTCACCTTAACTGGATAGCCCTTGCTTTATATGTTTCTTTACCTGCAAATTTATAATCATCAAAGTAAATATCACTTGTAGCAAAATCATAGTAGATTTTGATTGTGCATTAGTGTATAACAAAAAGGGCTAAAAAAGTGTAACAATTGGGACTATCTAACATAAGACTTTTGGTTAATTGTACATGAACCGACAAATGTAATGAAATGTGACATAATTTTAAGCAACTTAAATATTTTCTTTTTAACTAACACAAAAACGGTTGAGTTTCCTTCTTTTGGGCTTAATATTTAACATTGTGCCACATATTTGCAAAGATATATAAGGAGTCTGAAAGTATGATAATAATTAATATGAACATTTACCACCTTATTCCTTGATGGCTGATCCATGAATGAAGTCTCTGACTTCCCTAATGTATTACTATCAGTGTCATCACTCTCACCAAGTGGAATTGAACTTAACTCGTTCGTGGTACGTTAATGGTGAGCATGTACATCCATAGCAAAGCCAACTGTTTTAGTTTCAACTACTCAAGTAAAGAAAATAGACAACTACTTAAGTGTACCTCAAATGTGTAAGATAAAAGGTTGGTCCATTCGATCCATCCATGACTACAACTTATACTGTTTTTCAGACGTACCATGTAACATAAAAAGTTAGCCATACTCGCACCCATTCTGAGGTAAAATTATATTACATACTGAAAACTGTAGAACAAATTGAGCAAATTAGATAAGTTCTATAATATAATTAAGACTGAAAACCAAGATTATAAGAAACATGAAGAGTTATATTTCTAACTTAGATTCATGATTCATCAATTTTATTTAGTGATATACAATAATAACTCTTAGTGTATATCTAACATTTACCGTTTTTGAGCTCCTCAGTGGCACTGTGGCAGTGGAAAAGTGAAGGAGCTGGACCATGAGAACTTTGTATTACTTTATACCACCTACAGAAAAGTATAAACAGTTTATTATCAAATTACCAAATTTCGGTCTTTGGTTACTTTGACCATGACACTTATCTAATTTTGTGCTATAATTGTTGTTGGGAACAAAATATCATATTTATAATAGCCAATAAAACTACTATCATAACATCCAAAAAGATACCATAAAATGAAAAAATAAATCTTAGTCTCAACTTTACATTATTAAGATCCGAATGCATTTTCTGTATGCAAACCTAAAATGGAGTAATCCTGATGGGATAGTATCTAATGAAAACAAAATTGAATACAACAATAGATTTGTGATCCACTTAATTAAGAACGGATGTTTACTTACATATTTTGATTTATAGAATCAATCGATGAAAAAAGCTGCAGACATCTTAAAAAATATTGTTCATTGTTGTAAGGAAGGACTCACAAACACCAGATCCTTTAACCCCCTCACTGCAATCTCATTATTAAAACATTTAAATAAATATATATAAGTGTTACCAGTGCAAATGTTCTGTTTTGAGCCAGGAGCATATGGTTTGAAACCTCATCCATTATTCCTATGATCCTATCATAATCATATAATTTGCAGGTAACTCTTTTCGGAATAGAAGATCAGCAACAATGCACATACCTGATAGTACGATTATGAAACTTATATCTTCAAGCATTGTAAAAACGTAATACTACTTGCAAATCCGAGAGAAAATGATAGATAAAAATTGTAATATAAATGAAAGGGTCAGAAAAAAAAAATATCTGGCTTATTCAACCCTAAAATAAACAGAATAGGAAAACAGACAAAGCTAAAACCTAAAATCACGAAATAGTTATTTGGAGCTTATTCAACTCGCAAAAAGAATTGAAAATATCTTAAAACTAAAACCGAAGTCATAATGAAACACAATACCTTGAATCTGTATGATGAACCATCGATTGACCTTCTAATTATGATCACAGCAATCTAGGAATTGATAAATTAGTATCATTGTTGTTGATACTCTGCTACAATCAATTTATTAAAAATTGATTTAATGGAAAATGAACACCGATATTCTGCTTCTAGTTATCATATATAAGTCGAAACTGAAAGGCTTTGAAGGAAAAAAACCAGTCTAGTCTACATAAATATCAAATATAGTAATCAAATTGAAATCTGGCTTGAAACCAAATTGCTGGAATCATAAAAAAAAACTCACGAACGGTTGATTCAAGCGACCTGAGAAAAAAAAAAAAAAAAACAATCACAAAAACCCTAAGACGCAGCAGCGGCAATTTTGGTGGTTGCATCAGCGGCTTCGGCGATGGTAGCGACGCCTGCGAAGGTGGTGGTAGCAGCGGCGGGTGGTCCTCTGATTTTTGTAATACACATTCTTTATTTGTGGAAGACAGTAAAACTGAAGCGGCCTTGCTTTCCAAACCCTAATTAAACAGACACACGTAATTAGCAACGTAATTAAGCACTTGACACGTCAGCTAATTTGATTAAGGAGGTACTTAGGGATTGACTCAAGATTTATAAGATGTTATAGATATAGATATAGATATAGATAGATAGATAGATAGATTATAGATTATAGATTAATTTTTTATTTTTTTTTAAAAGGCAAAAGAATTTTATTAAAGACTTAATAATACATCAGGCATGTGAGTGCATGCCAAGCTTCATCATCTACAATAAAATTACAGGGAACAAAGTTTTATAGCATGCTATTCTACTAAGGACATGGTTTAATCCTACTGCTACCCATGATCATCAAAATACATGGGATTCATTAACCATTGATTCCACTCAAACATTTTCTTTCTTGATCGATTCGATATCCATTCAAAGGCCTTGATTTGAATTTCATTGAGACCCATAGGACCGTTTCCCTTTTTCTTTTTGAACACGGTAAGATTCCTATTTTGCCAAATCATATATCCGGTAACCCATACTATCGCTTGCCATAGACTCGAGTAGCTATCCGCTCTTGATGGATCCTTTTTTCCTTGGAATATCTCACTTGAGTTCATGCACTGAATATTCCCAAACTTGCACCAACGGGACACCCTATTCCAAATATCCTTAGCGAACGAGCATTGGAACATGATATGGTCGACTGTCTCTACATCATTATCACAAACGGGGCATCTAACAGAGTCTAGGTCGATTCCTCTTTTGTCTAATTCAACCCGTACTGGTATCCTTCTCATAATGACGCGCCATATAAGCAAACCGATCTTCTCTGGTAAAAAGGGATTTCGCACGTACTTAATGTTAACCGACGGGTCTGGAACTAACTTTTCGTTGATTAATTTTGTAAGTGCATTTGTGCTAAATCTTTCATTAGGTTGTAAGATCCACTTCCAAGTGTCTGATTCATTTTCTCCATATTTGAAACTGGACAACAGTGCTTGCAATTCCTCAAATTGTGCTTGAGTTCTCCCTGTTGGAGTTCTACTCCATTCCCAAAATGCAGACCAGTTGTTTCCATTTTTTATCAATCTGTTTTGGACCAGCACCTCTTGATTTAATTCCAGTCTAAACAACCTTCCGAATGATTCTTCGAGCACATGATTCCCAAGCCACATGTCTTTCCAAAAAAGTGTGCATTCGCCCGCATTTATAACTTTCACAAACGAATTAGAGAACGGAATATTTAAGTCGTTAATATGCAACCCAGTAGCCCGAATATTATTCCATGGAGTGTTCCTAACAACATTTTGATTTATATCATGCGATCCCAATCCCCCGTCCCGCCCATAAATACTTTGTATTACTTTAACCCAAAGAGCATTTTTTCAATTCGAAATCGCCACCACCATTTTCCCAACAAAGCCGTGTTTTTGGCCTTGAGGGACCCAATGTTTAAACCCCCCCGCTCAAATGATAAAAGAATGGTATCCCATTTAACCCACGAAAGTTTTGTATTATCTCCCGATCCGCCCCAAAAAAAATTACGTCTCAAACCTTCGAGCAAGTTGATGACATTCGATGGAGCACGGAATAGGGAGAAGGCATACAATGGAAGACTAGTAAGCACCGATTTAATTAGGGTAAGACGGCCCCCAAACGACAACGTTTTTTCTTTCCACTCCGATAATCTCGACTTGACATTTTCTATCACCCTTTCCCAATCTCGAGTCTTTTTCATCTTTTGACCTATAGGAAGTCCGAGATACGTGAATGGGAAGCATCCCACACTACATCCACATGAATTTGCCATGTCGTCTATTTGTTCTTTAGGAACCCCGATGCCATAGATATTACTTTTTGAGAAATTGACCTTTAATCCCGAAAAGATTTCAAAGCATTTAAGGAGCTTAAATAGACTTCTAACATTTCTTCTATCCCACTCACCAAAGAAGATAGTATCATCGGCATATTGTAGGTGTGAGAATAACACTCTATCATTACCTACTTTTATTCCTTTAAAAATATTCAATTCTGTGGCGTGTTTTACAAGTGCATTAAGTCCCTCTACCACCATTATGAACAAATAAGGTGAGAGTGGGTCTCCTTGACAAACACCTTTTTGCATTAAAAATTCATTTGTTGGCGATCCATTGACAAGCACCGAAATTGAGGCCGAACTCAAACAAGCTTTGATCCACCCAATCCACTTCTTCCCGAAACCCATGTGTTCCATTATAGCAAATAAGAAATCCCAATTAATGCTATAAAATGCCTTTTCGAAATCGGCTTTAAAGATTAGGCATTTTGCTTTTTGTTGTTTCATTTCCCTCACTATTTCATTTGCTACTAGGATCCCGTCCATGATATATCTTCCTTTAATGAAAGCACTTTGCTCAGGTCCGATTACTTTCGCTATAACCTTTTGTAGCCGGTTCGTCAATATCTTTGCAATAATCTTGTAGTAGCTACCGATTAGGCTTATTGGACGATAATCACCTAGATTCATTGGATCCGATTTCTTCGGTATTAATGTGAAGAAAGATGCATTACAACCTTTTGAAATGGTTTCATTTCCCCAAAACCATTCAATAGCCCTCAATAAATCGTCCTTTATTAACCAAAAAAATTTCTTGAAGAAACTGAAGTTGAACCCATCGGGAACCGGTGCTTTAGAAGGCTCACAATCATTTATAGCTTTCCATACTTCTGCTTCATGTATCGGTGCCTCTAACATGGCTACAGCCTCATTAGACAGCTTGTTGAAATTTAGCAAGTTTAAACTTTGAAAATCCGGCTTGTGGTTTTGGTTTTTCTCGAATATCTTACTGTAGTGATTGTATACCTATTTCTTGATTTCACTTGGGTTTTCCTCCCATATTCCCTGTAAGTGCAACCCCCTGATATTGTTGTGATTGTTTTTTCTCTTGATGGTCGAGTGAAAGAAAGCGGTATTATCATCTCCTTCTGCCATCCATTTTAATCGCGCTTTCTGTTTTAGCATCGCACCCTTTTCTTTATCTTTTTGTAGCCACTTGATTCTCGCATTAATCCAGTCAGCTCTTTCTGTTTCAGTTAAAGATCCACTATCTGCTTTGCATTCTAGCTCTTCCACTTTCTGCTTCCAAGTGTCGATTTCGACATCCATGTCCCCATATCTGAGTTTGCTCCATTCTCTGAGGGCTGTCTTCACGTTTTTTAGTTTATTTCGGTACACGCAATCAGGTCGTGAACATGTGTTCTGTTTGTTCCAAGAATCAACTATGATTTTTTCCACCTCCTCGCATTCTAACCATATGTCAAACATTCGAAATGGTTTGGGCCCGAAATCATTGTTTTTGTCTCTAAGTATCAATGGGCAGTGGTCCGATGTTCTTCGATCAAGAGTAATAACTGAAATATCACCCCATGATTCGAGAAAATTTTCCGAAACTAAGAATTGATCTAACTTACTGAACTTCATACCATCGTCATTAATCCTTGTGAATCTTTTGCCAAGAATCGGGACTTCAATTAGATGTCTGTTCTCGATGAAGTTATTAAATAGATCAGCTCTTCTTTTTATAAACTCACAATTTTGTCTCTCGGTTTGTGTACGAACTTCATTGAAATCCCCTCCGATCACCCATTCTGCGTCTGTATAATTCATTAAGTTATCCAAGCTATCCCAAAACATCCTTTTTTCACCATCTTTATGTAGTCCATAAACGTTCACCACAATCGAGGATTTATCTTTTCCTATCCATTTACCTTTAATAGCAAGAAAGTATTTCTTCTCTACAGCTTCTTCAACGACGAAAACATTAGGATCCCATATTAAGAACATCCCACCAGATTTACCAACTTTAGGTTTTTGAATGTACTTGAAATTCGATGAACCTCACATTAACTCGATCTAATTATCCTCTACCTTATTGCATTTACTTTCCTGTACCGCGACAATATCAGGTTTTTCTGTCAATCTCATTTTTCTAAACCAACTGACTTTGCTTTCCGATTCATCATCCTTGCCAAAACCTCGAATATTAATTGACATGATCTTCATGGGATTATAAGACTAACGAGATTTTGTATGGAGTTATTGGGATTTTGTATCCCAACGTAATCCCAATTTTTCTCCATATTCATTAATACCAACACTGTCCAGGGATTGGCGCGAGTTCTTTCGTGTTTCCTTGCTGCTTGTGGTCTTTTTTGACTTAGAATGTTGCTTAAGGACTTTGTGGTTTTGCCTTGCTAGGTTTTTGAAGTGTAACAACCCAACCCGTTAACCAACCAATAACGCGGAATAATTTTTTTTTGCTGGAACAGCATATGGCGTGGCGCGCCATATGGCCGCGCGGCGCGCCAAACTGGCCTGTCCAAAAAGTCATGAAATGCGAAAATGTTTGACCACTTCCCGACGTATTTAGACAAAACGCTTTTCACTACATATTCATATATGAAAAACTAACACGTTCCATTAATAAAATAAGTTTTACGAGACCGGGCCCACATCGGCCGTTTTACGACTTTCGTACAAAATACAAGTTTTCAACCACATGATTTTTAACACCAAATAAAGCCGAGCATGGCGATTGGGGATACGCTACCCAATCCTAATCAATCCAAAAGCAAGGCTTCTAAAGCAACTACGCGAGTCCACTAGTCCCACGCTTACCCGAGCCACCGCATCCATGCAAATCTATAAAAAGGTAAACAACGAGAGGGTAAGCTAACGCTTAGTGAGTGATAACATACTACATACATATATATGTATAAAATGGACACGCCACATAAATATCAAATACCGCATACCGAAGCATCCATGTATAAGGCAACTACACTAAGCATACCGTGCGATCTCTAAGCAACGAGCTAAAGATACATCAATAAAATATAAGTTCACCAACAACGATGTGAACAATGCCAATAAGCTACACCCGGAGGGTTAGCTACATCACGACAATACAACATTATATGTATACAATATATATATATATATATATATATATATATATATATATATATATATATATATATATATATATATATATATATGTATCGAATAACATAATTTGCTTACGCTTACAACACAATAACCATGGTTAACAAATCGCACAAGGGAATGGCGCTCGCGAAAACGTCATCGGTGTTCATAACATCCGTTAGGGTACTTAACACCTCGTATCACTAACCCCTAGGGTGGCACCTTAACACCTCGGCACTTCACCCCGAGTGGCATCTTAACACCTCGATGCTTCACTCATTATTTTACGAAGTGGTGTCTTAACACCTCGACACTACACCCCTAGGTGGCATCTTAACACCTCGATGCTTCACCCCGAGTGGCATCTTAACACCTCGATGCTTCACTCATCACGTGAAACGTGGTGTCTTAGCACCTCGACACTACACATTTCACGCTACAACAAATAGATACATTATATACCTACACATATAATTATTCCACTCACTATATTAACCCTTCGTCATTGGGGTTATATAAGTCCACATCACACGCCCATGTGATAACGTACACACAAAGTGTGCACCTCGTATACGTGGTCAACCAAAACGCACAACCGTGCCAATTGGACCTATACACAAGTCCAACAATTCCATCTATACGAGAAGCGAGCTCTATAAGCGAGAACCCCTTCACCCGACCCGCACCCATCCTACCCATACATATGCATATAGGATATTAACACTCACCTTGTCGCCTTGAAGAATGCTACCGAATAATCCGCAATCGCCGATGGAATGTACCTAATCCATTTATCACATAACAAGTAACACAATTAGGGTGGATATACAAATCAACCCAAATTGACAACTAGTGCAATTTCGACCCAAATGCACTTCCAAGCACAAACCGCGCCCAAACTAACCAATAATCACTAACACAAGTGAGAATGGTCCTAATATGCCAATCAAACCCAATCATAGGTGTTAAACACCTATCTTGCCCAAAATGACACTTAAACCCTAATTTGACCCATAAGAAGTCAATATCACGCCATTAGGAAGTTTTGACACCAAAACATATTTAACTCGGTTCTATGCTTCAACTTAATCCATTTTAAGTTTATAAACCTTATTAAATCGGCAATTGAGTCATAATCATTAACAAACCCTAATTTTGACTCTAGTCAAAATTGGTCAACCATAAGAACCCTAATGGTTTCCAAAACACCAATAATCACTAACACTAGTGATTATACACCATTTACAAGTCTTAAACATGGTTAAATCATTAACCAACCCAAAACCCGCCTTTAACACTTATAAACCCGAACCTTGGCGTTAATCTTCAATTAACAACTAAATGGGTTCCATCTATGAATCATACAATCAAAAGCCCCAAATTTGAATGATGAACACAAAACGAAATTCGGAGTTAGAGCTTACCACTAGTATCACCTTGAAGCTAAGAACGAGGAGAACAAACTTGTCAACTACGCCAAAGATCAAAACCCGCTTCTTCCTTTCTAAAAATCCCTTAGAATAAAATGGGGTGTTTGAGTTTTAGAGAGAAAATGAAAAGAAAAGGAAAAAGAAATAAGGAAATGAAATGGGTGGATGAGGTTAAGTCCTCAAATCTGGCTCAAACGCGAAAAGACCAAAATGCCCTTTTAAAACTCTAAAAATAACAAGAGAGTCTGCCAGCGACATATGGCGCGGCGCGCGACCAGGTGGCGTGGCGCGCGGTGTAGCGACCCGACCAAATCATGTTTGACGGCGCCGTCTACTTAGGTCCCGTTACGTGGTCATAAGTCTTTAAAACAACGTTTGACCAAAAGACATGTCGCATTCATTTCAAATGTAAAGATTGTTCCAAGTTTACAAGAATTGTTCATCCAAAAGTTACGTTACAAAGTTATAAGTACAAATGAAACTTATGCGACACAATTTAAAAGTAGCCAAAAGACGCTCCATGTATGCATATATACTCGACATCCAATGCAAGTATCAAAAAAATGAGCGGAAGCATGTATCATGTATCGTTCAAGGACCTGAGAAAAACATAGAAATCTGTCAACGAAAACGTTGGTGAAATCATAGGTTTAAGTAAGTAAGTACAAGTGAACCACAAGATTTGCATCAATGAATTAATAGTAATACATTCCAAAAGTTTGTTTCACGAGCACCCAATTATCAATGCTTAACATTTCCTTCCATTGAACCCCATCACTTAGTGCTAGAACATACACTGTTTCTCGAAAATATATTTCATTCGTAAACGGTAGCGAACCGTTTGAATGAGGGTTTGTCAAACCCATATGGATCCATACAACATAAGTTCTCGCTTACACCCGGCAAGTGTAACTAATGATAATCGAATTGAGGATTTTGTTCTAAACTCGTATGTAGAATGTTTGTTTTCCTGTACTTGTGTTCACTTAGTAAAGAAATGTTTATGTTTTCTCATCCCAAATGTAAGTTCAAAAAGAGTAAAAGTGGGACTATGATCTCACCTTGAGTGCACGAGTGGTAAAGTACTTCAACACGTAAACGTGTGCAAAGAACAATGCTAGTCTTGACCTAAACAATAGGTTGTATCAATAACGGTAAACACGATAGTTCAAAGATGTTCAATTAGTCCTATGGCTCGTTAAGACTCGATCATAATAGCATGTGAATCAAATTGTCATGTTTCATGCAAGGTACAAGTATAAAAGCATGTTAGAACGATTGCACAAACAATTGGTTAAGTTTGATTAAAAGTCAACTTGGTCGGGTCAAAGTCAACGAAAAAGTCAACATGTTCGAGTCGGGTCCCGAACTATTTTTCTGAGGTTTTTAATCATATATGAGCATGTTAGAACAAGTTTCATGTGAATCGGAGGTCCGTAGTATGCCAAACATTTTTCGTATTTTGGACATGGAGGTCAGAACCTGACCACGGCATATGCCGCGCCGCGGCCAGAGGTGTCGCGCCGCGACAAAGGCCGGGTGCTGGTGCCTGGCCAGTCCTAAATGTTCAAGTCCCAATCCCAAACCTTTTTGTGCATAAAACACAAACCGCTAACACTTAGGACTCGCACCTTATATCGTTGGAAAGCTCTTTTGACGTAGAATGCAACTAAACACAATTCATCAATCAAAAACCTCATTTGTAACAACCGAGTTTTCAAACCAAGTGATCATTCAATGCACACATTAATGCTTCAAACTCACCAATGCACATTTAATGATTTAGGCATTCAATGCATACATATGACATGCCATTTTGTAGGTAATTGAGCATACAATACAACTAACAACTTACTAACAACAAATCATGGCAACCAATGCATCAAATAATCATTTCAAGTTCATTTAACCCTAGCTCAATTCCACCAAAAATTACTAATCAAGTTTATGGAGTTTTCTCAAGCAACCTACACATCAAATTGAAGCTAGTGATACTAGGAACACAATTAAAACATGAACTTTTAACATCTAACAACATATGATCATCCAAAATTCAAGAACAACACACCAAAATTCAAGTTCATGCTAGTTATACTAAAACAACGAGATCGAGCATACAAATTACATACACGATATCACAATGAGCCATAGACACTAACTAACACCATTTCAAGTCAAAAACACGAATTTAGAGAAATCTAGAGTTTTAGAAATGTTACCCAAACGAGATGAAGTTGGTACCAACATGAAGAGGATGAAGAGAGGATCACGAATATGTAATTTATTTTGTTGTAAGCCTCCTAGATTGAATTTAGATGATGATTGAATGAATTTGGAAATTGGGTGTGTGTTCTTGCTAGAGAGAAAGAGAGAGAGATGGAGATGATAATGAATGGGTGAAAGGGGTTTGACCCTTTGACCTAGTCAAGGGTTTGATCCCTTGTCAAGTTTAGTCCCTCAACTTTCGTTCGGGTGCGTGAATTACCTAAACGAGATAATTTAAAACGCGTATCAACGGGAGATGTTATAAACATATAACGGAGTTTAAATTAGTATAACGTAAAAGTAAATGGAAAAAAAGGCGGGATGTTACATTACCTACTCCTTAAAAGAAATTTCGTCCCGAAATTTAAGTAGGCGTAGTAGTCGTTGTTTCTTCCTCGGAATCCTGCGTTTCCGGAATTGGGAATAAATGAGGGTATTTCTTTTGCATTTGATCTTGCCTTTCCCAAGTAAACTCGGGTCCTCTTTTGGCGTTCCAACGGACTTTAACAATCGGGATTCGGCTTTGTTTCAATGTCTTGACGGAGGTGTCCACAATTTCAACCGGTTCCTCCACAAAATGAAGCTTGTCATCAATAGTAAGTTCCTCGAGAGGGATGACGATATCGGGTTCGGCAAGACACTTTTTCAAGTTAGATACATGGAAGGTAGGATGAACGGAGTTCAATTGAGGCGGAAGATCTAAACGATAAGCAACGTTTCCAATACGTTCCAAGATTTCGAAAGGACCAATATACCGCGGATTTAGCTTCCCGCGTTTCCCAAAACGGATTACACCCTTCCAAGGTGCGACTTTTAACATTACTCGGTCACCGACTTGAAATTCGAGGTCGTTGCGTCTTTTGTCGGTGTAGCACTTTTGACGACTCCGGGCCGTCCGGAGCCTATCTCGGATTTGTACGATCTTCTCGGTAGTTTCGTGAATGAGTTCGGGTCCGGTGATTTGCACGTCGCCTACCTCGGCCCAACAAAGAGGTGAACGACATTTTCGGCCATATAATGCTTCGAATGGTGCGGCGTTAATACTCGCGTGATAACTATTGTTGTGGGAGAATTCGGCGAGGGGCAAGTGCTTATCCCAAGCTTTTCCAAAGTCGACAACGCAAGCTCATAGCATGTCTTCCAAGGTTTGAATTGTGCATTCGCTTTGTCCATCGGTTTGAGGATGATATGCGGTGCTCATGTCTAAACGCGTTCCCAATGCTTCTTGCAATGTACGCCAAAATCTTGAAACGAAACGGCCATCTCGGTCGGAGATAATCGATAAAGGTACACCGTGTCGGGCTACGATCTCCTTAATGTAAAGTTGTGCAAGTTTCTCCATTTTGTCCGTTTCTTTCATGGCAAGGAAGTGTGCGGATTTGGTGAGACGGTCAACAATAACCCAAATGGTATCATAACCGCTCGTCGTTTTTGGTAGTTTGGTGATAAAATCCATCGTTATTCTTTCCCACTTCCATTGCAGGATCTCGGGTTGTTGAAGTAGTCCGGACGGTCTTTGGTGTTCAGCTTTGACTTTGGAACAAGTCAAACACTTGGAAACATAAGTAGCTACGTCCCTTTTGATGTTCGGCCACCAATATAGTTGTTTAAGGTCGTGGTACATCTTATTGGCACCGGGGTGAATCGAATATCTTGACTTATGGGCTTCGTCTAAAATAAGGCTTCGCAAGTCCCCATAACTAGGTACCCAAATTCTTCTGGCGAAATATCGGAGTCCGGTCTCCCTAATTTCGAATCGAGAGACGAGAATGTTCAAGAGCTCGTGTGAAAGGTTTTCATCCTTGAGAGCCTCATCTTGGGCTACCCGAATTTGACTATTGAGGTTGCTGTGAATGGTGATGTTTAAAGCTCGGAAACGAAGAGGCACCGCTCTTTCTTTTCGACTTAAGGCATCGGCTACAACGTTTGCCTTCCCGGGATGGTAACGAAGCTCGCAATCGTAATCGTTCAAAGTTTCAATCCACCGTCGTTGTCTCATGTTTAGTTGCTTTTGATCGAAAATGTGTTGGAGGCTTTTGTGATCGGTGAAGATAGTACTCTTGGTTCCATAAAGATAGTGTCTCCACATTTTAAGTGCGAAGACAACGGCTCCGAGTTCGAGATCATGCGTCGTGTAGTTTTGTTCATGAATTTTGAGTTGTCGAGAAGCATAAGCAATGACTTTCGTTCGTTGCATCAATACACACCCAAAACCATGTTTTGAGGCATCGCAATATACAACAAAGTCATCATTGCCTTCGGGAAGTGACAAGATAGGAGCGGTGGTCAGCTTCGTTTTCAAGATCTGAAACGCGGATTCTTGCTCGGTCGCCCAAATGAATTTCTTTCCCTTGTGAGTTAATGCGGTTAGAGGACGTGCAACCAAAGAGAAATTTTCGATGAATCTACGATAGTACCCGGCGAGACCCAAGAATTGACGAATGTGAGTCGGAGTAGTAGGAGTCTCCCATTTACTAATGGCTTTGATTTTCGATGGATCGACTTTAATACCTTGGTCACTTACAACATGACCAAGAAATTGAACTTCCTTCAACCAAAATTCACACTTGGAGAATTTGGCATAGAGTCTTTCTTGTCTTAAAAGTTCAAGCACAAGTCGGAGGTGTTGTTCGTGCTCTTCTTCATTTTTAGAATAGATTAATATATCATCGATGAACACAATAACGAATTTATCGAGATACGGTTTGCACACGCGGTTCATAAGATCCATGAACACCGCCGGTGCGTTAGTGAGACCAAATGGCATGACGAGGAATTCATAACTACCATAACGAGTCCGGAAAGCGGTTTTGGAGACATCTCCCCCCTTAACCCTTAATTGATGATAACCCGAGCGGAGATCGATTTTCGAATATACACAAGACCCTTGTAGTTGATCAAAGAGGTCATCGATACGAGGAAGAGGATATTGGTTCTTAACCGTCAATTTGTTTAGTTCACGATAGTCAATGCACATTCGTAGGGATCCGTCTTTCTTTTAAACAAACAAAATCGGAGCGCCCCATGGTGAATGGCTAGGTTGGATAAAACCACGGTCAAGTAGTTCTTGGATTTGACTTTGCAATTCTTGCATTTCGGATGGAGCAAGTCTACACGGTGCACGTGCTACGGGTGCGGCTCCCGGAATAAGATCGATTTGGAATTCAACCGGTCGATGAGGTGGAAGACCCGGCAATTCGTCGGGAAATACATCGGAAAAGTCACCAACAATTAGCACATCATCGATATGCTTCTCATCGGACTCGACTTTCTTAACGTGGGCAGGGATCGCAAAACAACCCTTACGGAGTAGTTTTCTAACTTTAATACACGAAACGAGGTTGAGTCTAGTGCAACTCTTATCGCCATAAACAATCAAAGGTTCACCATTCTCGATAGGAATTCGGATTGCGTTAAGATCACAAAGGATGTGAGATTTCATTTTGACTAACCAATTCATACCGATTATTACATCAAAGCTTCCTAGTTCCATAGGTATCAAGTCAATTTCAAATTCCTTACCCAAAATGTTTAACGTACACCCCCGGTAATATGTGTCGGCACTTAATAGTTTCCCGTTAGCCACTTCGATGGTATAAATGGTATCTAATGTAAGAGGTGGAGTGCTAAAAGAATGAGTCAAAGTCTTGGATACAAAGCATTTATCGGCACCCGAATCGAATAAGCAAGAGACATAAGAATTGTTGAGAAGAAACGTACCCGTGACTAGTTCAGTGTCATCCCGGGCTTCCTCGGTGTTGATGTTGAAATCTCGGCCGCGCGTATTGGGGTTATCTTTCCTCTTCGGGCATGCATTTCTATAATGACCCATTTGGCCACATTCGTAACAAGTGCCCGTCTTTGGTGCATTGGGCCACTTTCGAGCGACGGGAGTGGCACTTTTACAATCGTTGGCCTTATGACCAATTCCTTGGCACCGATGGCAAATTAGCTTACTACATTCGCCAAAGTGATGTTTGTTGCATTTGTTGCAAAGAGGTAGAATTCCGGCATAACCCTTCTTGCCGTCGGAGGTGAAAGATTTCTTGGCAAAGTTGTTGTTGCTTGATTGGGGAGCTTCCCATTTTCTTTTGTTGTTACCCGACTTGTCCTCGGCTTTAGGTGCCGGTACTACGATTTCGTCCACTGTCTCTATCAATTTGCGGGCCATGTTCAAAGCTTCTTGATGATTAGGGGGTTTGGATGACATTACTCCGTGTTTGATGCTCTTTGGAAGACCATCCATGTAAAGTTCAACCCTTAAAGCTTCGGGGTTCACAAGATTTGGGCACATCAAGGCTAGTTCGGAAAATCGTTTATTATAAGCCTTGAGATCGTTTCCGATCGCCTTTAAAGTTCTTAGCTCTTGTTCGAGCCTTCGGGTTTCTTCACGAGGGAAATATTCGACAATCATCTTTTCCCTCAAGTCGGCCCAAGAGAGGGCGTGAGCTTCATCGGTACCCACCGATTGTACATAAGTATTCCACCATGTAAGAGCGACACCGGCGAAGGTGTGAGTGGAGTATTTGACCTTGTCTTGGTCCCGACAACCGCTTATGCTAAAGACGGCTTCCGTTTGCTCAAACCATCGGGTGAGCACGACCGGTCCCCCGGTTCCATCAAAAGTGTGAGGTTTGCACCCCATGAAAGCTTTATAGGAGCATCCCTCGTTTGAGTTTCCGGCTCCATTGTTGTTGTTGTTGTTGTTGTTGTTGTTGTTGTTGTTGTTGTGGTTGTTATTATTATTGTTGTTGGATGAGTGACCGGCCATGGCCGCATCTACGGCGGTGGCTATCATCCGTTCGAGAGCTTGTTCGGGAGTTTCATTGCGGCGTACACGACGAGGAGCCATTGTTCCTTCAAGACACAAGAATATCATTGATTAGTATTCTCAATAATACTAACCGTGATATAGAATAAAGATAAAGAGAAGTTTTTCCTCGACTCGCCTTAAATTCTTTATGTCATAATGTCGGAACGTTCATATGAGTCACCGTAATATAATCCCGGAAATTATATTACCCTGATTCATATGTGCATTCGACATCATTTCATATAGTCAAGGTTGCGTGTCAATCAAATTAAACAACATGAGATTAAGATGAACTAAGAGTAGATATGAGTAGAAGCGTTCGAGTATAAATGCACAAGTAGTCAAGTAATTCCTACTTCAAGTCTATATGCCGGTTGTAGTCTAGACTCACCAATGTACCCTATGACTCGAGGTTGACACCAATGAACTCTAAATCCCTACAACCAACGCTCTGATACCATCTGTAGCGACCCGACCAAATCATGTTTGACGGCGCCGTCTACTTAGGTCCCGTTACGTGGTCATAGGTCTTTAAAACAACGTTTGACCAAAAGACATGTCGCATTCATTTCAAATGTAAAGATTGTTCCAAGTTTACAAGAATTGTTCATCCAAAAGTTATGTT
Source organism: Rutidosis leptorrhynchoides (assembly GCF_046630445.1). NCBI lineage: Eukaryota > Viridiplantae > Streptophyta > Magnoliopsida > Asterales > Asteraceae > Rutidosis > Rutidosis leptorrhynchoides. The sequence goes on from NC_092338.1 coordinate 350,341,373, forward strand.
ACAAAGTTATAAGTACAAATGAAACTTATGCGACACAATTTAAAAGTAGCCAAAAGACGCTCCATGTATGCATATATACTCGACATCCAATGCAAGTATCAAAAAAATGAGCGGAAGCATGTATCATGTATCGTTCAAGGACCTGAGAAAAACATAGAAATCTGTCAACGAAAACGTTGGTGAAATCATAGGTTTAAGTAAGTAAGTACAAGTGAACCACAAGATTTGCATCAATGAATTAATAGTAATACATTCCAAAAGTTTGTTTCACGAGCACCCAATTATCAATGCTTAACATTTCCTTCCATTGAACCCCATCACTTAGTGCTAGAACATACACTGTTTCTCGAAAATATATTTCATTCGTAAACGGTAGCGAACCGTTTGAATGAGGGTTTGTCAAACCCATATGGATCCATACAACATAAGTTCTCGCTTACACCCGGCAAGTGTAACTAATGATAATCGAATTGAGGATTTTGTTCTAAACTCGTATGTAGAATGTTTGTTTTCCTGTACTTGTGTTCACTTAGTAAAGAAATGTTTATGTTTTCTCATCCCAAATGTAAGTTCAAAAAGAGTAAAAGTGGGACTATGATCTCACCTTGAGTGCACGAGTGGTAAAGTACTTCAACAAGTAAACGTGTGCAAAGAACAATGCTAGTCTTGACCTAAACAATAGGTTGTATCAATAACGGTAAACACGATAGTTCAAAGATGTTCAATTAGTCCTATGGCTCGTTAAGACTCGATCATAATAGCATGTGAATCAAATTGTCATGTTTCATGCAAGGTACAAGTATAAAAGCATGTTAGAACGATTGCACAAACAATTGGTTAAGTTTGATTAAAAGTCAACTTGGTCGGGTCAAAGTCAACGAAAAAGTCAACATGTTCGAGTCGGGTCCCGAACTATTTTTCTGAGGTTTTTAATCATATATGAGCATGTTAGAACAAGTTTCATGTGAATCGGAGGTCCGTAGTATGCCAAACATTTTTCGTATTTTGGACATGGAGGTCAGAACCTGACCACGGCATATGCCGCGCCGCGGCCAGAGGTGTCGCGCCGCGACAAAGGCCGGGTGCTGGTGCCTGGCCAGTCCTAAATGTTCAAGTCCCAATCCCAAACCTTTTTGTGCATAAAACACAAACCGCTAACACTTAGGACTCGCACCTTATATCGTTGGAAAGCTCTTTTGACATAGAATGCAACTAAACACAATTCATCAATCAAAAACCTCATTTGTAACAACCGAGTTTTCAAACCAAGTGATCATTCAATGCACACATTAATGCTTCAAACTCACCAATGCACATTTAATGATTTAGGCATTCAATGCATACATATGACATGCCATTTTGTAGGTAATTGAGCATACAATACAACTAACAACTTACTAACAACAAATCATGGCAACCAATGCATCAAATAATCATTTCAAGTTCATTAAACCCTAGCTCAATTCCACCAAAAATTACTAATCAAGTTTATGGAGTTTTCTCAAGCAACCTACACATCAAATTGAAGCTAGTGATACTAGGAACACAATTAAAACATGAACTTTTAACATCTAACAACATATGATCATCCAAAATTCAAGAACAACACACCAAAATTCAAGTTCATGCTAGTTATACTAAAACAACGAGATCGAGCATACAAATTACATACACGATATCACAATGAGCCATAGACACTAACTAACACCATTTCAAGTCAAAAACACGAATTTAGAGAAATCTAGAGTTTTAGAAATGTTACCCAAACGAGATGAAGTTGGTACCAACATGAAGAGGATGAAGAGAGGATCACGAATATGTAATTTATTTTGTTGTAAGCCTCCTAGATTGAATTTAGATGATGATTGAATGAATTTGGAAATTGGGTGTGTGTTCTTGCTAGAGAGAAAGAGAGAGAGATGGAGATGATAATGAATGGGTGAAAGGGGTTTGACCATTTGACCTAGTCAAGGGTTTGATCCCTTGTCAAGTTTAGTCCCTCAACTTTCGTTCGGGTGCGTGAATTACCTAAACGAGATAATTTAAAACGCGTATCAACGGGAGATGTTATAAACATATAACGGAGTTTAAATTAGTATAACGTAAAAGTAAATGGAAAAAAAGGCAGGATGTTACACGCGGCTTGCCAGAATCAGGATCCAGGTCTTACAACTCTCCCCCACTTAAAATCGATCACGTCCTCGTGATCTTCACCACTTAACCACTCCGGACCCACTCAACGGTCCTCAATCATAAGTCTCAATCCGAACTTTCCTAGACAATTCTTCCCAATGAATCACCTTTAACAACTAAACCGTCACCCGCGATTTAACAAAATCACCATCCGAGCACTAAAAACCTGCTCTTTTCCCCATATCGGGAGAAACTCAACCAATCTGGTACCGAGATATCAATTCCTTAGCGTACCTTTACCAGGACAACGCTAAAAGCGACCAAGTCTCAACCTAAATTCAACAATCCGAACGTTGAAGATCGAACCACAAAAATCCTTACGGATTACACTTACCACTAAACATCCTTTATAGCGCGCAATACAACCAATACGCCACTAACCTAACATCATAAGTAACGGCTAAGACCGATAGCGTCCAAAACGACTATCGCAACGCTAAACTCAAGGTGCACAAAAATCGACTATTGTTACACCCGTAACAACATGTGAGCGAAACACGGCTATCGCCTCACTAATCCCACGACATGGTCCTCACGACCCCACCATCGGCGTATAAAACCGCCGTTAGTTCACACAACGTGGTCCTTACGACCCCACCATTGGCGTATAAAACAACCAATAGATCACACATCCAACAACATGAAGGCTGGCAGAAAACTACATGCGACCTACTTCCCAAATCTCAACACCGGATGAAGTCAGCGGACCCTGTCAACGGTCATGCTTCACCGATATAACACTACAGCCATGATGAAGTCAGCGGACCCCGAAGGTCATGCTTCACCAATCAACGATCTCATGATGAAGTCAGCGAACCCCGAAGGTCATGCTCCACCAATCAACGATCCCATGATGAAGTCAGCGGACCCTGAAGGTCATGCTTCATCAATCACCAATACCATGATGAAGTCAGCGGACCCCGAAGGTCATGCTTCATCAATCAACGCCCTTTTGGCCTCGAACGACGAGTAGCGTAACATCGCGATCTGCTACGTCATAGTGAATCCTAACGGATACCACTAACCATTCACACAATCGAGCAAGAACCACCTATATCAAACATAGGCACAAAACATTAATTCTCTAAAATAGGATCTGATACGCACATCCCTTAACCGAGGGATTTCACCTTGCTAGCCATACCCGTCCATTATCTCTCAACGAGATTTACCACATTACCACCTTGGTGATAATTCAAATTCAAAATCATAGGTACAATTTAACCGAAATTGTACTCTACCACAAATCGACCAAATCTAGGTCCTGACACAAATTTTGGATCTACCAAAAGCATTGTCCGAAATCTCACACTAAAATCTCCGTGTGCGGGAGTGTAACTCCCCCACTTGGAACTACGTTCCATAACCGCATCTCGTACACCCGCACAATGCTACCAAAGGTAGACTTTACCAATAATTGGGTTCACACGGCCCATCACCATGTCTTGCTTCAACTTTGAGCATACCAAGGATCCTAACTTATCCTTAAACACTTCGAACGAAAAGTGTACCACAAATTACACGAACTATACACTCGCAATCATTCAAGTGCTTTAGTTTGTCGAATTTCACCCGATCACTCTTGTACCTAAGGGTTTCACTTCGGTACCCTAAGTACAATGTAACCACAACACAATCGGAGTCGAACACCATGCTAGTAGGTATAAAAAGGCACCTAATGTCGCGTCACGTAGACTCCTTTACCAACATACATCGAGATCAACACTCGATTTCAAGAGTTTCAATCCACCCGACGAACCTCATGGTTCATCAACTTCAACACGAAAGCGAACACGCGCTTAACGACCGAACACCAAAACCCATTTCCATGGTTTGGTAGAAACATTTCCTAAATACTAAGGAATGCTTGGTTGCACCAAGTCTTACGCCCTTCGCCCGACAATCAAACGTCACCATAGGGTACTTCCATTAGGAACGTCACCCATATCAATAACATGCACAACACCATTAAGACTTTAAGGGTCTCACTCAACCGAACTTAACGACCCGATACCAACCAAAATGCTTAAGCACCCAAGGATTCGCACCATAGGATCAAAGCACAACACACCACTTATACACTCTACTGAGAGCAAACCGGAACCATAAACGTAAACCGCCCGCTTGCTACGAATTATCTCCAATGGAGAATAATGTTTAGCTAAGACTTACGCACATACTGCATGTTATTACAAACGACCAACATATAATTTCGTACTAAAAGTACCTGATGTAGCGCTGTTGGGCTTCCGTGCTCCACTACCCATCATGTAATCGCGCTCTAACCTCCTAACCCGATCGTCATGCAATTCGGAACACTCTGACTTCCGGTGTCCCTCCATCCGGCAAATGAAACACCTGATTGAGCCTAAAGGCACCACCGTACAATCTTGTGCCAAATGACCCCGTTCCCCACACTTAAAGCACGTGAACTTGTAACCCTTCTTACTCTTCTTCTTCACATTCCCGACGCCTTCAGGCGTACTTCGTGCCCTCTTGCCATGAGCACCATGTAATCCTAACCTTGCAAGTACATCTTCATCATCGCTACCTCGAGGTTTGGGAAACCTCTTTTCAAACTCTTCCTTTACAACTTTAGTCACTTGGTCTCGGACCATTTTCGTCATTTGTCCTTCGACCAACTCCTTGGTTACCTCTCTAACTTTGCCGGTGAAAACCGAGACATATTGTTCAAACACAGCCTCAATCTTTAACGTTAACTCATCCTTCTCTTCATGAATAGGCTCACTCATTCCGCATCCATCTTCCGTTTTCATTATAAGGAATGCAAACGATTAGATCACGGACGTATAAACCACACGCACAACACCGCCCCATCTTGCTAAACACTCATCGTACATCACTTATTAGACACGATTTGCACCCGTAATAAGGTTTGCAAGTCCTTATTACGCATACACGCTGTATCAACTTGTTAGTACAACGACCGCCTCGCTCGATGATATAAGCAAACACAAACAAAATTCTACGTGATAAAAACACACGCGAGAATTATTATCACAACACAATAATATATTAATAATATTTGCATTACTAATATAAACGTTAGTCCACTTACAAACAAGGCACTAACTATAACCCATTCCGACCCGTAATCCTACAAGTCCCGCAACAAATTAAGCACACACACAAGTCTAAGTCTAGGCACCTATCTCAAGTTACATAAATCCCTTAGACCATGCTCTGATACCACTTGTAACAACCCAACCCGTTAACCAACCAATAACGCGGAATAATTTTTTTTTGCTGGAACAGCATATGGCGCGGCGCGCCAAACTGGCCTGTCCAAAAAGTCATGAAATGCGAAAATGTTTGACCACTTCCCGACGTATTTAGACAAAACGCTTTTCACTACATATTCATATATGAAAAACTAACACGTTCCATTAATAAAATAAGTTTTATGAGACCGGGCCTACATCGGCCGTTTTACGACTTTCGTACAAAATACAAGTTTTCAACCACATGATTTTTAACACCAAATAAAGCCGAGCATGGCGATTGGGGATACGCTACCCAATCCTAATCAATCCAAAAGCAAGCCTTCTAAAGCAACTACGCGAGTCCACTAGTCCCACGCTTACCCGAGCCACCGCATCCATGCAAATCTATAAAAAGGTAAACAACGAGAGGGTAAGCTAACGCTTAGTGAGTGATAACATACTACATACATATATATGAATAAAATGGACACGCCACACAAATATCAAATACCGCATACCGAAGCATCCATGTATAAGGCAACTACACTAAGCATACCGTACGATCTCTAAGCAACGAGCTAAAGATACATCAACAAAATATAAGTTCACCAACAACGATGTGAACAATGCCAATAAGCTACACCCGGAGGGTTAGCTACATCACGACAATACAACATTATATTTATACAATATATATATATATATATATATATATATATATATATATATATATATATATATATATATCTCGAATAACATAATTTGCTTACGCTTACAACACAATAACCATGGTTAACCAATCGCACAAGGGAATGGCGCTCGCGAAAACGCCATCGGTGTTCATAACATCCGTTAGGGTACTTAACACCTCGTATCACTAACCCCTAGGATGGCACCTTAACACCTCAGCACTTCACCCCGAGTGGCATCTTAACACCTCGATGCTTCACTCATTATTTTACGGAGTGGTGTCTTAACACCTCGACACTACACCCCTAGGTGGCATCTTAACACCTCGATGCTTCACCCCGAGTGGCATCTTAACACCTCGATGCTTCACTCATCACGTGAAACGTGGTGTCTTAGCACCTCGACACTACACATTTCACGCTACAACAAATAGATACATTATATACCTACACATATAATTATTCCACTCACTATATTAACCCTTCGTCATTGGGGTTATATAAATCCACATCACACGCCCATGTGATAACGTACACACAAAGTGTGCACCTCGTATACGTGGTCAACCAAAATGCACAACCGTGCCAATTGGACCTATACACAAGTCCAACAATTCCACCTATACGAGAAGCGAGCTCTATAAGCGAGAACCCCTTCACCCGACCCGCACCCATCCTACATATACATATGCATAGAGGATATTAACACTCACCTTGTCGCCTTGAAGAATGCTACCGAATAATCCGAAATCGCAGATGGAATGTACCTAATCCATTTATCACATAACTAGTAACACAATTAGGGTGGATATACAAATCAACCAAAATTGACAACTAGTGCAATTTCGACCCAAATGCACTTCCAAGCACAAACCGCGTCCAAACTAACCAATAATCACTAACACAAGTGAGAATGGTCCTAATATGCCAATCAAACCCAATCATAGGTGTTAAACACCTATCTTGCCCAAAATGACACTTAAACCCTAATTTGAACCATAAGAAGTCAATATCACGCCATTAGCAAGTTTTGACACCAAAACATATTTAACTCGGTTCTATGCTTCAACTTAATCCATTTTAAGTTTATAAACCTTATTAAATCGGCAATTGAGTCATAATCATCAACAAACCCTAATTTTGATTCTAGTCAAAATTGGTCAACCATAAGAACCCTAATGGTTTCCAAAACACCAATAATCACTAACACTAGTGATTATACACCATTTACAAGTTTTAAACATGGTTAAATCATTAACCAACCTAAAACCCGCCTTTAACACTTATAAACCCGAACCTTGGTGTTAATCTTCAATTAACAACTAAATGGGTTCCATCTATGAATCATACAATCAAAAGCCCCAAATTTGAATGATGAACATAAAATGAAATTCGGAGTTAGAGCTTACCACTAGTATCACCTTGAAGCTAAGAACGAGGGGAACAAACTTGTCAACTACGCCAAAGATCAAAACCCGCTTCTTCCTTTCCAAAAATCCCTTAGAATCAAATGGGGTGTTTGAGTTTTAGAGAGAAAATGAAAAGAAAAGGAAAAATAAATAAGGAAATGAAATGGGTGGATGAGGTTAAGTCCTCAAATCTGGCGCAAAACGCGAAAATACCAAAATGCCCTTTTAAAACTCTTAAAATAACAAGAGAGTCTGCCAGCGACATATGGCGCGACGTGAGACCAGGTGGCGCAGCGCGTGGCTTGTTCGAATTAGGATCCAGGTCTTACATGAAGTGAATGATACGGGATGAGGCTTTCCATTTACCCATTGTGCTCCAAACCTGATCTTTGTTGAGTTTAGGTTTGGGTTTTGGTTTTGGTTTGGGGGGTTGTTTATGTATTGAGTTTTGGCTCTTTTGGCAGGGGTTGTTCGAAGTATGTGGTCTGGATGGGTAATTGTTGGGTCGTGATTTTTCTGAACTGTGAAGGTTAAGGGAAGAAGATGGCTGCTTATGTGGAGTATCATTCTGAATATGGTGTTTGGTATTGGAAGATTAGGCCTGTGAAGGAAGGTTGTGGTTACATGTTGGTGAAGGTTGAGATGTAATATTTATTGTTGGGGTATTATTTGCATATTTGGGCTCATGGTTTTGCGATTGTTGTGGAGAAAAGGTGGGGGATTGGTCAAAGAGTTGTGTTGCTCTAATTGGGCTTAAGTCTTCTTGGTTGTTGGTACGATTGAATGTGTTGGATAAGGTGTGTTGTGTTTGATTATGGTGGGGGTTTATCTGTGGATCAAGGTCAAAAATTTTGAAAGTACCAATTGGGCTTGCAGGCTGATTATCATTTGGACGAATTTGTTGTGTTTGTATTGATGGTTTATTTATTGGGCTCATGTCTTCTTGGACAGTACAAATGGGTGGGCTTAAGTTTAGATTGTTGGCCCCATCATATTGTCCGTTTGGATTTGTGTTGGCACGTGAAAAGTTTGAATTTGAATTGTCTTGGGTCCCATTCCCCCACCCCATCGAATTCTCTGCATTAATATTTGTCTGACCTGGATTTCTTGAGCCGTCATTATTAGGGCAGTAAAAGTTGTCCTTTGGAAGTGGACCATCTTTATTAGGGCAGTAAAAGTTGTCTCCTGTATCCATGCACTTTGACCCTTGATCTTCTGGTATGTCTTCTACATTTTTGGCCGGATTTTCTGTTTCCGGTACCAATTCGTCATCGGAGCTGTTTTCGTTCTCGGAGTTATCTTCTGAGTGCCACTCGCTGCCGATCTCATCATCTTCCAAATCAATTTCAAATACATCTCTTTGCTCTTCAGATCCTCTGACAAAAATAATTGTTGAATTTACCTTAGCTCTGATCGATTCTTGGATTGGGTTTGGAGACCGTACTTTTACTAGCACCTTGCCCAAGCCAATCTTCCCGGATTTAGATGGTTATCATCCCATCTCCTGAGGTTTGTGATCCATCTTTTGATGTTGTGGTTTTCGTTAGCCATGATATTATCTGCAGTAGCCTGTGATTCGAATATCAGCATAAGTTCCAAGCCACCCGTATATTTTATTACAAACTTGTTTAATCCTTCTTCTTCACATAAAGTCTGTATTTGCCCCAGGACATTAATATTAGCGACTTCTCCAATTAGTGATCTACTGAAAGTTTCTTCATATTTCTTGACGTCTTCAAGGTGAATGAGTCTCCCTGTTCTTGAGTTAGAGTCAGGTTGAGCGTTTGTATTTGTTTGGTTTGGGGTGTTGAGGTGTGGATTTGCTTTAGGGTTAGGGTATGAGGTACCTGGTTCATGATGGTTTGGTTGTGGATTTGTGTGGTGGTTGGGTGGTTTAGTGTTGTGATAAGTATGAGTGGTATTGGGGTGGGATGGGGGTTTGTTAGCTGTATCATATTGTCTATGTGTTTTGGGTGGGTTAGGTGGGTTATTAGGGTTATGTTGATGGTAGGGGTAGGGTTTATTTGTCGATTTCACAGGTGTGTTCATGTGCATTTTAGGTTGATTGTTTGGGTATTGTTTAGTTGGGTATGGTGATTTTGGTTGGATATTTGTGTATTGTCTGGGATTTGGGTGAGGTGTTTTTACAGAGTTGGTGACCACATCATTGAAATTCCTTCCGTCGCGCATAGCTTCGTTTGATGGGAATACAAACCTTCTATCTGGGTTGTTATATGGTCTGAAGTTGTGTTGATGATGCATTTCCCTTTCTTCCATTCTTCTTTCTCCTTTACCTCTGGCTTTGTAAACTCTCAAATTTGTGTCCCCAATAGGTATTGGGCTTAACCTTGTAGCAAATAGTTCTGGATCAGATACTCCAACGAACCTAACGAACTCGAATCTTTGTCCGCTAGCTAGGGTTTTCCTTGCCATATAGATATCATTGACCTCTCCCTGCCTTTTGAAAAATCTCCATAAATCCTCCACAGACCAATTCCCTGGAATGTTGAAGAACAAAAACGAAGTAGTGAGTTTTCCGTTTACCCTTGAGTCGATGTACCTGTAGTCTTGCCCATTGTCGCCTCCGTACGCCGCTGCCGTGCTTCTCGGTTTGCCATAACTTCTTGCTCGCCCTCTCTATCTATGGAACTCTCTCTTTCTAAAGAAACCTCTCTCTCTCATCTCTCCTCTTTTTCTATGAGACTGTATACATTAGATTATAGATTATAGATTATAGATTTTCTCGACATACATAGAAATATTGATATTATTAGATTCAAGATTATATTTGCTCAAGATGGTTAAAATAATAATTTCTTCTAGCTTTTTTCTTATATTAATCAAAAAATTCTCGAGTAAAACATATTTTATGTTCATCCATCAACGATTGAAGTTAAGAGCACGACGTGCCCGTGGTCCTCTTCAGTGTTCATTTTCAGTGTCCATTTTGGACACTGAGATTGACTGACTGGATGTTGGGTGAGAATGTCCACAGTGTCCATTTTCAGTGTCTAATTTTTTTATTTTTTTTAAAATTAAAAAATTAAAATTAAACAAAATTAAACACACTAAGATTATTATTAAAATAGTACGATTACACATAGATAAAACGGATACGATACGATTACATTTAAATAAAAAGGTCCTAATAAATCGAATCCTGACTCACGTAACCTGATTCATGGCTACTCGAATCAGAGTACTCCGGATTAACTGGAGAAACGCCCATGTTTACAAGATACAACTCAATTCGACACGGTCTTGTCCGGGCTCTCTCTTTTTGCGCATCCCATTGCTCATCCGTAAACAGAAACTTCAACTTTTGCGCTTCTTCGAAAAAAAAACACGATTTGCGTAAACACATACGATGTTTCTTTTTGAAGAAACTTGGTCAACTTTGTCCAATCTTCAACCTCAGAAAGTTCGACATCTTCAAACGATTTTTTTTCACCGTCAACGTACGAATTCCAGTCGTACGCCGCTCGGCCCCCGTAGTGTACGTCGAGAGAAACTTTGGTGGAAGACATGATTTTTGTAGTTTGAGAATGTGTAGTTGGAGAAGATTAATGAATTATTTGTAGAAAATGGTGTGAAAAGATGAAAGAATAATGTGAGGTATTTATAGGGACAAAAAATGAAACGTTCAAATTTCAAACGGATAACACGATTACCAATGTCAAGCGGTCCAATTTTTGCATCGTCCATGGCCCGAAGCTGATAATCGACGGCGGGATTCGACCCCGGCGACGGCGAATCAGTGTCGTCCATGAAAGTCGGCTACACGACAAAAAAAATCTGCTTTTATGTCTCGCTTTTTCCAGAATTGTTGACCAACTTTCCCGAACGACCACGGACCACATGTCGTCCGGAAAGGTGACTGTCAGAAAAAATTGGCTCCAAAAATCTGGCTCCAAAATTTTGGCGGGGTTTTCTTTCCGGACGACAAAATAAGCATTATTTTATTATTATTCATTTCCGGACGACCGGTCGTCCAAGAATATTTTTCACTTTATTATATACTTATTAACAAAAATAAGCATTATTTTGTTATTATTTATTTCCGGACGACTAGTCGTCCCCACGTATCGTCCGAAAATGTCGTCCACGAACGTCAGGTTTGAAAGTCAAAGTGGGGCCCATGATCGTCCAGGAAAAAGGCACCAGTCGTCTGGGAAAACATTCTTGGTTCCTGGACGACTCTTTGGGGACAACTTGTGACTTGTCGTCTGGGAATACCATTCGGGACGACCTGTCGTCCGGAATTCGAGAAAAAAATCGTCCGGGAGAGGTGGTTTTGTAGTAGTGAAACACTTAATAATGCATAATATAAAATGGAGGAAGTGATACAATTAAAAAAAATAATAATAAGAAAATAGAGTACATGAGATTAATTAATTTGTTACTGTATTACGTAGTAACATGCTTGAAAGTTTCAATGGTGACATGTTAAAAGAGTTCCGATCGTTTATCTTGTAGCCTTTAGTGAAGTTATGAATAATATGGAAGATGTACAAAAGGGATTTCGATCGTTTTTCTAGTTTATTATCTTCTGAGTCGGTTCATGTTTAAAAGCCGAGAAAGGAAGCTAAAAAGCGAATATCGTATGAAGAAGAGTTTGTGGTGTTCGGAGATTTTATCAAAGACGCTTTGAGATTTTTGGCGTTTCTTTGTCGTTATTATTGTTATTTTTATGGTTAGATGAATGAATCTTAATCTTCTGATTTTCGGTTAGATTGAATGTCATCTCTTTGTTTTTTATTTCTAGTCGTTTCTTCTTCATTTTTGGTTGTGCGAGCTTTGGGTAGGTTCGTTTAGTTTTGCTTGGATTCCATGGTTGTATATTTGAAGAATGATTCATTTTTCCGATAATCCTCTTTGTTTTATATAAGTTATATAGGTTGTTGTTTTTCCGCTAAAAAAAATAGTGACATGGTAATAAATATATTACGTTCCTAATGTAATGTGGCATGATTAATGATTAATAATATTTTTCATGTGGACATACAAAGTGTTAGTCATTTTAATTAATAATTAGTACATATATTAATGAGATCAACTTATTATAATATTTGGAATACTATGTTTTATGTGGGATTTTAGACATTTATTCCCTTTGCAACATTGTACACCAAACAAGACACGATCTATTCGTATCTTTCTCTGTAGTTGTTTGACTCTGTCCTAGCTTGTATCACGCCTTTTGGATCAACATGATATTTCTTTAGAAAAAGAAAAGAAAACAAGTTTATTGTATCAACAATGCTTTTATAGTTGAAAGAATTAGTACGAAGCATGATTTTATACTCCTGTACATCGTAACATATCATTAATGTACAAGAAAAGTAATGATACACGAATATCGCCCTTTTATAATAGTTACTTTATTAAATTTTCTAAGTTATTCAATAAATAACTAGCTGCACATTCTCGAGTTCTTTTTTTTTTTTTTTTTGTTTTTTTTTTTTAATAAAAGGAAACCAATGAATAAAAAGGATTACAAAACATTTTTGAGTTTTTTTCAAGTAGAAAGGAAAGCAGATGCATGAAAAGAGATGATTACAAAGTAATAAAGTAGTAACAAAACCACCGAACTATTGGTTGAGTAGTAAAAAACCTCAGTTGATTGTGGGCCTGTATCCTTGAAAAAATAGGTGCATGTTCAAATCCTGGGAGGAGTTTTCTCCAAGGTTGTGCCTCTGGTATCCTTCACTCTGTGCGAGCCAAAGTTAACCAAAAGTATTCCGGGTACGCTTTGCGTGATAGATGCGAGAAGTTTCTTTTTAACAAGTGCGTGGGTGGCAAATGTGAGGATTAGATGCCAAAATTGTCGTTCTAAAAAAAAAAAAAAAAAAATTAGTAACAAAAACTCAAGACCAAAGTCTAGATGAGTTAATTCCATTTTTGAGTTTTTTCCATTTCAAGAATTTTTGCATTTTAAGCCTCTTTCTCGACGAATTACAAAGTAATAAAAATTACATGTCTCTGCAATGGCTAATAACCTTAACTAGTTAAAATCCGGCCACACGTTGCTGCGGCTAGATGACGGCCGAGCATACCGATTTACTAATATGGATTGATGTAGGAGTGATGACAATGATAATAGCCGCTGTTACTTTATAACTTTGATATAGCTACATCTACAAAATTGCTACATCGTTAATAATAACATGCTTAGGAGCAACGTTCGAGGTACATTTACAAAGTGTCTTCATGGTTGATAGTATATGAAATAGCTAATTAGCAGCGTCCCATGCATTATTACGGTGGCAAAAAAGGTCGTGTTCCTGGTTACACCTTGGTTGCATTTGTTGCTCTTTTATTTTCTTAGTTCATCTGCTTTCTTCAACTGCAATAAGATAGGTGTATAGTATTAGTGTGCGGCTATGAAATGATTACTGTTACTTGGGCTGGCATCTAGCTACAACCCAAGTTCAATCAGTTAAAACAAACCATCCAGTCGCATCTAGCTACAACCCAGTTCAATTCATAAATAGAATATAATACAAACCGTTCAACCCACAAAGAAGACCCAAAATATAAACGGCATTATCAATCTATGGTATTTACCTTTCTGCACATTTGAAAAACACCATCACTGCAAGTACGGAGGCTAACAATAGTACTTTGCTAGTTAAAGCCAATGCACTAATACTTTACCCATTTCAGTTATAGCAGCTCTTAAACACTCTTCTTGATAAAAACCTAAAAAAAATATTGTAAAAGTTCTAAGTTTTTGTTACTTAAATTCTTGTGTTTCACTATTTCTTTCAATTTTACTTTTTCGTTTACAGAAATATATAGATATAAAATGTATATAGTCCATGACTTTTTATTACATGAATTATATTACATGTATTTATCATTTATTAAATAGTACAAAATATTATTACAGCACAAACCTGGCTAATGGATTCGTAGTCGTTGGTGCGAAGACGTTGTCGACGACGAACTGATTTTCTTTCTGTGTGTGGAACCGTATCGAAATTGTAGAATGTGTTGGGTTCCCTCAAGTGCTTTGACTGCTGTTGTTCTCCTCCGAGTTGCTGCTGCTACTACTGAGAATGTCACAATTTGTGGCAACATTTAGTATATATATACACTCAAACCAACTGAACTAAAGAAATTGAACATTCGAGAAAATTTATGAATAATCAGTAGACATAGTAGAGGTAACAGAGGCAACAACTGGTGTAAGCACAAAGATAACACAAATGCAGAATATATAGTAAAAGCACTTAGTTTGCGCGTTGAGTGTGATAAAAAAACTTACCAATCCTAAACTGTTTGGACTATTTACGAAACAAACCTCCTTAGTACCATGTATAGTTGTATAACTAGTTTTAAAATAGTAGGCAAAATAGAAGGCAACAATTTCAGCAATGAATCACATTTCTATAGAGTATAGATCACTTGTATAACTTTGTACTTTCATTAGATGAAATATTAAACACATTAATATTAAGTTTGAAATTTGTTATTAATAACTTAGCTATACTAATGAGATCTTATTATGATTTATTTCCTCTACATATCATTTGTTAATCATACCTTGATACTCAAATGCAGCTAGGATATTGAAAAAAATGGGTGAAGGTTAGAGACTGTCTAGCATTCTGCATCTCCAAACAAAGTTTAGTAAAATAATAAAGATGTATACTTTTGTAAACAGACTCAACGCATTATTTTAAATATGTAATTATTAAGAATAGTAAGAGTGTCTTAACACATTACTCCGTAATTATTTATAATAATAAGAATGAGTATCAAAAGTGTCGATAGGTCAGTCTTACCCAACCCATTTTAACCCTAAGCTCTTTGTTCACCTGCCATTATGGGTCAAAAGGTTACGTGTGAAGCGTAGCCAAAAGTAGGAACATTGCTAATAGCAACATCACCTTACACACACTCATCACCTTCATTTTTTATTTGCCCTTTTCTACTTGCCATTACAAATCAACCCACTAATATTATGCAACCGTTGAGCAAAAACTTAGTTTTTAATATAACAATTCACTACAAAAACTCCCCACAAACGCATTTACAATAACATACCAGCATCAGTAACCATGAAAACAAAATAAAAGATGTATAAATAATGCACCAAATAAAGAATAATAACAATAATACCTGAACTCCCGTCACAGTGAAAAAGAAATCCCTGTGAAAACAACCTATGATGACCAAAAATCAGTATTAGGGAACCAGCTGAACATATTCGAATAGCAAGCAATAATGCAGAGTTCTTAAATTCATCTAAGTCCATTTTGGTTCAATAAGAAATAAACTATTCAGTAAAATAAATTCATTAACAGCTACTATTTTCTATTTTCATACCCTACTGTGTTTTTTAAAATCCACATTATTAGATATTGTAAGATATGTATTATATGGATTACAAAGTTGCATTAGCAGTCAAGTATCACATGAGCTATAAACTGCCTACTCATAGTGATCGCGTTGCGGCGGCAATGGTCGGTGCAATGTTTAACGTAGCCTCTGCTCCAAAAACGGAATGCTCGTCAGGATAAAATCAAGAATAACAACACGTATGAACTATAATACAAAACCTGAGCAGATTTTAATCCTCGAATACAACAGAAAAAAACATATTACTAAGGGAGGTCCCAATGGTCCGCTCAGCTCCTCCGCCCGGCGCCGTTGGCACGGAGGCCGCCCAGGATCCGCCCAGCATCCCGCCCAGCTCCATCTGCTTTGATTTCGTCCGTTTTGAGCATATTTGAGGACGAGGGAAGTAACCGTTGTAGAAAAAAATTAAATAAAAAAAAAGCCAACGGCTCTTTCAAGGGCTATATGCCATTTTCCTTTTTTTATTTTTTTACTCTATTTAAACACAACCCACTACTTCATTTTACACACACAAATTACATATTATTCTCTCATTCTCATCTTTTTATACACTTTTCTCACTTTTTTTACCATAAAAATGAGTTCCAAAAAAACACCAAACAAAGGAAAAGCGAAACAACGTCCGGTAGTTCATGATCCAAATGCGGTGAGTCGAGATATGATGCAAAATTTACTCGATAACTCGCAACAAACTACCGGGTTTTCTCGATTTGCAAATACTAATCCATTTTCCGGTATGTTCGGAAATATCCCACACGAAAGTCAACAATCTCAACATATTCAAGTTTACCCGAACCAACAAACTCAACCACTTCCATACTACCCGAACCAACATTCTCAACAATGTCCATACTACCTGAACCAACAATCTCAACATTCTCAACAACTTCATTCATACCCGAACCAACAACAAACTCAACAAACACCTTATTATCCAAGTCTACGTGACGAATCATCCGACGAAGAAGTTCCCGAAACACCACTCCAAAATGAACCCGAATTCGATCTCGATCTCGAGCCCGAACCCGAACCCGAACGTGATCTGAAAAAAGGAAAAGGAAAGAAAGTGAGGTGTTCGAAGGTTCCTTGGACCGACTCGAAGACAAAAATTTTAGCCGAGCGTTTTGTGTATGTTTCCGAACATCCGAGTGTCGAAAACGACCAAAATCATAATTCATTTTGGGGTGAAGTCCGAAGACAATATAATTCGATTGTTACGGAGAAAAGACGTGCAGATCAAATAAGTGGAAAATGGTCTAAAATGCAAAGGGATGTCAAGATATGGATTGCGCTTTACAACAAATACGAAAAAATGTGGCAAAGTGGTTGTAATAACGAAGACATTATGAACGCGACCCGAACCTCTTTCAAAGCGCAAACAAAGAGCCGACACTTTGCGTTTGAGGATGCGTGGTGAGTGTTAAGGGATTGCCCGAAGTTTTTAGAAGGTGAAAGTATATCGAGTAACAACAAACGAAAACAAGCCGATGATATACCAATCAATGTTCCAACCGAAGGAAGTTCCAACCCGAACACAAGCACGCTCCCCGACCCAATCCAAATGGAAAATTTGTTAAAGGATACCGACCCAATCCGACATCCTCAAAGTCGAGCTAAAAGTCAAAGGGATTCTTACTCATCCGATGCCGCGAGCCGTATGTATTCCGATGAAGTCCGCTTTAAAATTGCTCAATCGACCCAAGCTTCACAAGAAATGGTGAATCAAACAATGAAAAAGCTACAACAAGACATCGCCATGCGAACTATGTTTAAAGGGTTGAAGCTTCTTTCCAAACCGGTTTCACGAGATTTGCCTCCCGATGAATACGATATGTTAATGCGGACTCGAGAAAAATTAAGAAAAAATATGCGAAGCAATTGGAAAACTTGGACGAGGAGGAGGAGTAGTTTGATTATTTAGTTTTCTAGTATTTTATTTTAATTGTCGTAATGTTTTAATTTTTAATTATTGTATTTTTTTTTAATTTTAATGAAATGGTAGTTTTATGTTGTTTATTTAAAATTTATAATATAAATAATAATAATTATTTGATAATATAAAAAAATAAAAAAAGAAAATAAAAAAAAAATATGGAAGGAAGGAGTGTCATGGTTGGGAGTGTTTAGTCCTAGAAAGGAAGTGAGATGGAAATGCTGATGTGACGCTAAATGGTTGGTTAGTTCTGGAAGAAGTTCTGTCACCATTGGGACCTCTCTAATGACCTCCAAAAATAAATAAGCATAACATGCTGTACAGAGAAAGAAAATCAAAACTTATATAAAATATAGACAGTAAAAGACAAATCTTATATAAAATATAGACAGTAAAAGACAGTGAGTTTTAGATGGGTTTAAGTGAGGATCAAGTTAAATTAAGATGGACTGAATGGTTACATACAATGTGTTAAATGTGTTATCGGCACTTTAAAATGTATCTAGACTCGATAAACCCAAGTATATTATATATCATTTTGAAGAACGGGTCAAAATGATTAGGTTAACGAAATTACTTCCAAACTCAGTTTTAAAGCTAAATGAAACTACATCCAATAATACATATAACCACATAATATACCATAAGAATTCAAAAGCTTAACTCATAGTTGAAAACAAATAAAACGCATAAGCCCTGAGAAAAAAAAAACACTATACTAAAAAACAAAAAAGATGAGAATATATAATTATAATAAATTAACACCGAGTAAACAACAATGATAAACTATTAAAAGATATCAGATGTAGTCTAACTTTGGAATTAAAGGAAATCTGCAAATCGGAATAGATAACTCCATTAAAGAGTCACGACCCATCGCTGCAGTTACCAAAATATAAGATTAAATAGCACAATTCGGATTATTTATTCGACGAATATTAGTAGGAAGATCAAATGAACCGTCAATAGAAAACCGAAAAAATGTTCCTCATTTTTGGAGGTTCCAGAGGAACCAACAACAGATGACAACTGATAAGAATTTGAAGTCGCCATATCATTTCGATATCCTAACGCATTTCTAACCGATGTCTGTCTATAAGATAAAGAAGGCATGTTTGCAACAAAGGCATCATCAATAAAATCCTTATGCGAAGTATTCGTATTCTCAGCAAACCTTTTTGTACGTTTTGTAGGTGGCATTATATTATTATAGCGTATCAAAACATAGGTAGCAAAAGTTTTGTCACACAATTTTGTAACCATTGCTCGATATTAAAAAACATTATAATCTTAAACATTCACATATGATGTACCAAAAAACCAATAAAAAGATAGATAAATTGGTAAGTAAAAGAAGGGAAAACGACTAAGAAATAGGAGACCCATACTGCACGACAACGTAACCAAAATCTATCAAGTAACTTGCGTTTTAAAAAAAAGCATACATGTTAGCCGTCAATATAAAGCGGTAAAATAAAGAAGATACCGACAACGTCGATCTAAAAACTGCTATTACCAACCGTAGCGACGATAATAACGTCAATTTGAACACAACGCATGTCAACATTTGCCTTAGAATTTGCAGAACTGTAGAATTTGTTAGTGCACTAAATGGATTTGTCCATTGCTGTCGAACAACTTGAGAATGGTTTAGGTCTACGTTATACACCTAGGGATGTATTGAACTAGAAAACTCATGTCGCAGGAGCATATGTGGCCAAACATGTAATATAGGTTTGTCATACGAGTGACTGATGTCACTCGTACGGTTAAATACTGTCAGACATACGGTTGAGACCTCAACCGTGCGTGTGAGTTGACAGATGACAGACACTATAAATAGAGTTTTCCTTGTTCATGGTCAGTTGAGGTTTCCACCAAGAACACTTGAGTGTGTGTGAGGTGTGTGCTCCTCCTCTTCACCTTCATGTTGAGGAGGATCCATGGTGGATTGATGCTCTAACCACCATGGAAATGACAAAGTGATTAACTTAGATTCTTGTAATTGTCATTGTATTTTTTTATCTTGATCATTACATGTAATCTTGGTTATAATCAGCTGATAATTAATACTTTGTTCGTTGTTTATTGTGTTCATTTTATTCATCATCTTATCACATATTAATGCTCAAATTGCTAATCGATGCTTGTTCCTTGATCTAAAGATCCTAGCAACTGATGCACGGGATCCAACAAATGGTATCAGAGCCTAAGATCAAATAAGAACCGATTGATTTGAAGCAATTTGATGAAATTGAAGTTTACATCTCGATTTTGACTTTCGTTGACTTTTTTAGGTTTTGATGATTTAGGCCGAATTAAAGAGAACTAAGAATGAGGAATTGTTTGTGATCATTTAGTGATTGTTTCCTCAAAATATCATGACCTAATTCATTGATTTGATCGTGTTTTGAAGAAAATTTTATTTTTGGAAAAAGTGGGCAGAAATCGAATTGTTCTTCAAATTTGGGAGTGTGTTTGAATAATCTGGATATGTAGTGTTGTTTGACGGGTTCTAGTGCAGCTCCCGGCAAAATTTGAGCCGTTTTGGTTGAGTTTTGAGCTAGTTGCCATTTTCACCGCCACTAACCACCGTAGCTCCTCCACTCTCGCCGGAAAACTAAAACATGAAGAAGATGAGCTCAGACGCACGTTTGAAAGCTCAAACTTACGATTGAGACTCAATCCATACGAGTGAGAAGCTAAAACGTACGGTTAAAGTGGTGTGGTTTAAAAAGCTGAAGCATACGAGTTGGTGTGGTTTATATGTTGAAGAAGACAAACAGTGTACCAGATACAATTAAAAGGGTCGAGTGGCATTTCTATAATTACAGGGAACTTGTTTTTGCTCTTGGACCCCACCTGGATCCTTTAGTCAGCTGATAAAAAAAAAATTAAAACAGATACATCTATATTTTTTTTTGGCAAAAATATTAATATGTATATATAAAAGAACTGAGGTTCCGGTGGTACAACATTTAAACAGATCGTAACGATCTCTAGAGAAACTATGTTCGTTCTAAACAATATGAACGACACATAAGCACTACAAGTATTACAACTGAAAAATTACACAAACACAACCCACCAAACCTAAGCCTAAAACACAAACACATAAACCCGATCCCGTATTTAACCCCGCAACAGCACTTCTCAGAACCGCAAATCCAATCCATTCACCGCGCAACCCAAGAACACCTAACCCGAGGCCTATTTACCGAAGTCAACTAAGTAAACAACGCCGGCAACAACATCGAACCCGAAAAAGACCCGACGATAAGAAAAATGGAATGAGTGAACCAAACCCGCAACT